>NC_084553.2:11325950-11348450 GCF_033978685.3 Nerophis lumbriciformis
TTTTTTGGCCAAAAAAAAAAATGGTACTTCCTGTTTGGATTTGTTTCTTCCTTCCTTCTTTCGTTACCATTCAATCCTTCGTCCATTCATCTTCTCCTTCTTTCATTCCTTCATTTATGCCTATGTTCCTTCCTTCCTTCATTCTTTTCCTTTACTTTTTTCATTCCTTGGATCCTTTGTTCCTTCCTCTTGCTCCTTCTTTCCATATGTGTTCCTTCTTTCACACCTCTTCAGATGAAAGGTGAAACGTCTTCACGTTTTCGCTGGTTTATTCCTTCCTTCATTTCTCCTTCTTTCATTGGTGTATGATCCTTTGTTCCTTCCTCCCTTTTTTCCTTCCTTCTTTTGTTGGTTTGTTTAAACCTGCGCTCTTTCCTTTCATTTTCTTCATTCCTTCCTTTTCTTTCTTGCATTGATCCTTTGTTACTTCTTCTGTTCCTTCCTTCCTTTGTTCAACCATTCAATTGTTCCTTTCTTCCTTCGATCCGCGCTTCTTTTCTCCTTCCTTTTCTCCTTCTTTCGTTGGTTTGTTCCTTCTTGTCCCTGTTTCCTTCACTTGTTCCTTCTTTACCTTGTTGAAAAAGGGAACCAACCAACCACTTTCACTACTTTATATCATTTGGTCCTTCACTCCTTCCATCCTTTTCTCCTTCTTTTGTTGGTTTTGTTTAAACCTTCGTTCTTTCCTTTCATTTTCTTCCTTCCTTCCTTTTTCCTTCTTGCATTGATCCTTTGTTCCTTCTTTTGTTCAACCATTCAATTGTTCCTCTCTTCCTTCCATTTGCCCTTCTTTTTTATCCTTCCTTTCCTCCTCCTTTCGTTGGTTTGTTTGAACCATAGCTCCTTCTTTTCCCTGTTTCTTTCGCTTGTTCCTTCTTTACCTTGTTGAAAAAAGGAAGCAACCAACCACCTTGACTACTATATATCATTTGGTCCTTCACTCCTTCCTTCCTTATTTCCTTCATTTTCTCCTTCTTTTGTTGGTTTGTTTAAACCTTCGCTCTTTCCTTTCCTTTTCTTATTTCCTTCCTTTTTCCTTCTTGCATTGATCCTTTGTTCCTTCTTCTTTCCCTTCCTTCTTTTGTTCAAACATTCAATTGTTAATTTCTTCCTTCCATTCGCCCTTCTTTTATCCTTCCTTTTCTCCTGGTTTATTTGAACCATAGCGCCTTCTTTTCCCTGTTTCCTTCGCTTGTTCCTTCTTTACCTTGTTGAAAAAAAGGAAGCAACCAACCACCTTGACTACTTTATATCATTTGGTCCTTCCAAACTTCCTTCCTTCGTTATTTCCTTCATTTTCTCCTTCTTTTGTTGGTTTGTTTAAACCTTCGCTCTTTCCTTTCCTTTTCTTATTTCCTTCCTTTTTCCTTCTTGCATTGATCCTTTGTTCCTTCTTCTTTCCCTTCCTTCTTTTGTTCAAACATTCAATTGTTAATTTCTTCCTTCCATTCGCCCTTCTTTTATCCTTCCTTTTCTCCTGGTTTATTTGAACCATAGCTCCTTCTTTTCCCTGTTTCCTTCGCTTGTTCCTTCTTTACCTTGTTGAAAAAAGGAAGCAACCAACCACCTTGACTACTTTATATCATTTGGTCCTTCCAAACTTCCTTCCTTCGTTATTTCCTTCATTTTCTCCTTCTTTTGTTGGTTTGTTTAAACCTTCGCTCTTTCCTTTCCTTCCTTCCTTTTTCCTTCTTGCATTGATCCTTTGTTCCTTCTTCTTTCCCTTCCTTCTTTTGTTTAATCATTCAATTGTTCATTTCTTCCTTCCATCCGCCCTTCTTTTATCCTTCCCTTTTTCCTGGTTTGTTTGAACCGCAGCTCCTTCTTTTCCCTGTTTCCTTCATTTGTTCCTTCTTTACCTTGTTGAAAAAAGGAAGCAACCAACCACTTTGACTACTTTATATCATTTGGTCCTTCTTTTGTTCAACCATTCAATTGTTCCTTTCTTCCTTCCATTCACCCTTCTTTTTTATCCTTCCTTTCCTCCCCCTTTCGTTGGTTTGTTTGAACCATAGCTCCTTCTTTTACCTGTTTCTTTCGCTTGTTCCTTCTTTACCTTATTGAAAAAAGGAAGCAACCAACCACCTTGACTACTATATATCATTTGGTCCTTCACTCCTTCCTTCCTTATATCCTTCATTTTCTCCTTTTTTTGTTGGTTTGTTTAAACCTTCGCTCTTTCCTTTCCTTTTCTTATTTCCTTCCTTTTTCCTTCGTGCATTGATCCTTTGTTCCTTCTTCTTTCCCTTCCTTCTTTTGTTCAAACATTCAATTGTTCATTTCTTCCTTCCATTCGCCCTTCTTTTATCCTTCCTTTTCTCCTGGTTTATTTGAACCATAGCGCCTTTTTTTCCCTGTTTCCTTCGCTTGTTCCTTCTTTACCTTGTTGAAAAAAGGAAGCAACCAACCACTTTGACTACTTTATATCATTTGGTCCTTCTTTTGTTCAACCATTCAATTGTTCATTTCTTCCTTCCATTCGCCCTTCTTTTATCCTTCCTTTTCTCCTGGTTTGTTTGAACCACAGCGCCTTCTTTTCCCTGTTTCCTTCACTTGTTCCTTCTTTACCTTGTTGAAAAGGGGAAGCAACCAACCACTTTGACTACTTTATATCATTTGGTCCTTCCAAACTTCCTTCCTTCCTTTTCTCCTTCTTTTGTTCAATCATTCAATTGTTCATTTCTTCCTTCCATTTGCCCTTCTTTTATCCTTCCTTTTCTCCTGGTTTATTTGAACCATAGCGCCTTCTTTTCCCTGTTTCCTTCACTTGTTCCTTCTTTACCTTGTTGAAAAGGGGAAGCAACCAACCACTTTGACTACTTTATATCATTTGGTCCTTCCAAACTTCCTTCCTTCCTTTTCTCCTTCTTCTGATGGTTTGTTTCATACTTTGCTCCTCCATCCCTCCATTCATTTAGCTTTTTCCTTGCTTCCTTTTTTTTTGTTACATCATTCAATCCTTCCTTCATTCCTCATCACCTTCCTTTGCTCCTTCCTTCCTTCCTTCACATGTTCCTTCCATCCTTCCTTCGCTTGTTGAGAAGAAAACAAGCAAGCATCTTGTCTACTTGACATGATCGGCTCCTTCCCAACTTCCTTAATGTGATTTTTTTGTATTGAATATTGCTTCCTTTCTGTCTTTCCTCCATGAGGTTCCTCCTTCCCTTCATGTCCTTCACTTCTCTCCTCCATCCTCCCTTCCTGCTTCCTTTGCTCCTCTGACCTCCAAGATGGCGTGCTAGCGTTAGCGTTAGCATGCTAGGCGGTAAATAAGGGTTGTTTGCGCGGGCCTCCTGCTGCAAAACAGGATATAAGCCTCGCACATGGCTTAAAATTTTGTAGGGCTTTTCACAAAATCCTTCTTATGGTTGCCAGTCTGTGCCAAAAAGTTCATCTGGCCTGTAAATTTAAGCACGGATTACAAATATTCAAATCATGAGCTTACTGTTCAAATAAACATTTGCAGCGGGGGGGGGTTGCAAAAGTTGCAAGGCACACACTTTGGCCGTAATTCCTCCTCGGGCGCCGCCCCTTCCCTCGCCGCTAATAAAACAACCACAAAGAGTGTACGGCGAGGAGGGGGGGCGGGGTCAAAGCAAAGACAAAAGGCTGAAAGTTGAACGCCGGGGCCTCTTCTTGACGCTAAATAAACACTCTTGATGAAATATGTCATTAATGTAATTGGAACCACCTCCGCAATTACAGCAGGCAGGCAGGGTGGGCTCGCCGCCTCGGACAATAGGCCACCTTATTGCGGGGGCGGTCAGCTGCTCGCCACATGCGAGCGACGACGATGACGACAAGCGCGGTGATGTCACCGTGAGGTCATCGTCCGTCGACTCTGGCCACCTGTCGCGCGTCGCACCTGTAATGTGGATATAAGCTCCGCCTAAGTGCCGATCAATCTGACGCTTCAGTTACGGCTGTGCTCTAAAGGGTGAGCGCGGCTGTGCATCTTTTACAGACCACATTGTAAAAAAATCCCCAAAAACGACCATAATGTCCAGGTGACTTTTCCTTTTTTTATTCAAAATTTCTTCATTCTTACTTTTGTCGCCCAACCCTACGTCCTGGTTTCATTTTTCAACCATTCTCCACTCATAAAACTCTCCGAAACTAACAATGTTTTTTATGCAAACACAACCACATCCTGGCAAGTGCGTGCCGAAGTAACAGGTGGCGCTATTGTTCAAAGGCTATTTTAGTCTCTTTAGACATTAATGACACTTAAAAAATAGTAAAATGTTGACTGGTCATGGTTAGGACCAAAAACAATTTAAATAAAAAAAAAATTGTAATAAAATCAATATTAATACAAAAATGGAAAACATGTTTAAAATAAAATAAAATAAATTATATAAATATATATATATATATATATATATATATATATATATATATATATATATATACATATATATATATAATATATATATATATATATATATATATACATATATATATATAATATATATATATATATATATATATATATATATATATATATATACATATATATATATAAAATATATATATATATATATATATATATATATACATATATATATATATATATATATATATATATACAAACATACATATACATATACATACATATATATATATATATATATACATATACATACATATACATACATATATATATATACATACATATACATACATATATATATATACATACATATACATACATATATATATATATATATATATATATATATATATATATATATATACACACATACATACATATATATATATATATATATATATATATATATATATATATATACATACATACATATACATACATATATACATACGTATACATACATATATATACATACTTATATATACCGTATGTTTCGGACTATAAGTCGCAGTTTTTTTCATAGGTTTGGCTCCAGTGCGATTTATATATGTTTTTTTCCTTCTTTATTATGCATTTTTGGCAGGTGCGACTTATTGTGTTAGATGTAAATATAAACGGAATACAATGATTTGCAAATCCTTTTCAACCCATATTCAGTTGAATGCACTACAAAGACAACATATTTGATGTTCAAACTCATAAACTTTTTTTTTTTTGCAAATAATAATTAACTTAGAATTTCATGACTGCAACACGTGCCAAAGTAGTTAGGAAAGGGCATGTTCACCACTGTGTTACATGGCCTTTCCTTTTAACAACACTCAGTAAACGTTTGGAAACTGAGGAGACACATTTTTGAAGCTTCTCAGGTGGAATTCTTTCCCATTCTTGCTTGATGTACAGCTTAAGTTGTTCAACAGTCCGGGGGTCTCCGTTGTGCTATTTTAGGCTTCATAATGCGCCACACATTTTCAATGGGAGACAGGTCTGGACTACAGGCAGGCCAGTCTAGTACCCGCACGCTTTTACCATGAAGCCACGTTGATGTAACACGTGGCTTGGCATTGTCTTGCTGAAATAAGCAGGGGCGTCCATGGTAACGTTGCTTGGATGCTGCTCCAAAACCTGTATGTACCTTTCAGCATTAATGGTGCCTTCACAGATGTGTAAGTTACCCATGTCTTGGGCACTAATACACCCCCATACCATCACACATGCTGGCTTTTCAACTTTGCGCCTATACTAATCCAGATGGTTCTTTTCCTCTTTGGTCCGGAGGACACGACGTCCACAGTTTCCAAAAACAATTTGAGTCCCAATATTGTCCGTATACTTGATCAAGTTGTACGGTGTGACCACCACAGTTTGACTTATTCTATCTCCTATTCAGTGGCCTAGTGGTTCGAGTGTCCGCCCTGAGATCGGTAGGTTGTGAGTAGAGATGTCCGATAATATCGGACTGCCGATGTTATCGGCCGATAAATGCTTTGAAATGTGATATCGGAAATTATCGGTATCGGTTTCAAAAAGTAAAATGTATGACTTTTTAAAAACGCCGCTGTGTACACGGACGTAGGGAGAAGTACAGAGCGCCTATAAACCTTAAAGCAGTGGTTCTTAACCTTGTTGGAGGTACCGAACCCCACCAGTTTCATATGTGCATCCACCCAACCCTTCTTTAGTGAAAAATATATATATAATTTTATTCAAATTCAAGACAAAGTTTTGGTTTTGGTAACACTTTAGGTAGGGTGTACATATTCTAAGTAACAAAGACTTAATTTTAGAGATGGCCGATAAATGCGTTAAAATGTAATGTCGGAAATTATCGGTATCGTTTTTTTATTAGGGGGATCCGGTTTGGTGGCTGCAGGATTAGGTCTCTGCTTTTTGCAGATGATGTGGTCCTGATGGCTTCATCTGGCCAGGATCTTCAGCTCTCACTGGATCGGTTCGCAGCCAAGTGTGAAGCGACCGGGCTGAGAATCAGCACCTCCAAGACCGAGTCCATGGTTCTCGCCCGGAAAAGGGTGGAGTGCCATCTCCGGGTTGCTTGTTCACGAGTGAGGGAAGAGTGGATGGTGAGATCGACAGGTGGATCGGTGCGGCGTCTTCAAGAATGCGGACGCTGTATCGATCCGTTGTGGTGAAAAAGGAGCTGAGCCGGAAGGCAAAGCTCTCAATTTACCGGTCGATCTACGTTCCCATCCTCACCTATGGTCATGAGCTTTGGGTTATGACCGAAAGGACAAGATCACGGGTACAAGCGGCCGAAATGAGTTTCCTCTGCCGGGTGGCGGGTCTCTCCCTTAGAGATAGGGTGAGAAGCTCTGTCATCCGGGAGGAGCTCAAAGTAAAGCCGCTGCTCCTCCACATGGAGAGGAGCCAGATGAGGTGGTTCGGGCATCTGCTCAGTATTCCACCCGAAAGCCTCCCTAGGGAGGTGTTTAGGGCACATCCAACCGGTAGGAGGCCACGGGGAAGACCCAGGACACGTTGGGAAGACTATGTCTCCCGGCTGGCCTGGGAACGCCTCGGGATCCCCCGGGAGGAGCTGGACGAAGTGGCTGGGGAGAGGGAAGTCTGGGCTTCCCTGCTTAGGCTGCTGCCCCCGCGACCCGACCTCGGATAAGTGGAAGAAAATGGATGGATGGATGGATGTTTTTTTTTATTATCGGTATCGGGTTTTTTTTGGTTTTTTTATTAAATCAACATAAAAAACACAAGATACACTTACAATTAGTGCACCAACCCAAAAAAACTCCCTCCCCCATTTACACTCATTCACACAAAAGGGTTTTTTCTTTCTGTTATTAATATTCTGCTTCCTACATTATATATCAATATATATCAATACAGTCTGTAAGGGACACAGTCCGTAAGCACACATGATTGTGCGTGCTGCTGGTCCACTAATAGTACTAACCTTTAACAGTTCATTTTAATCATTTTCATTAATTACTAAATTCTATGTAACTGTTTTTATATTGTTTTACTTTCTTTTTTATTCAAGAAAATGTTTTTAATTTATTTATTTTATTTTAATATTTTTCTTTTTAAAGTACCTTATCTTCACCATACCTGGTTGTCCAAATTAGGCATAATAATGTGTTAATTCCACGACTGTATATATAGGTTGATATCGGTATCGGTTGATATCGGTATCGGTAATTAAAGAGTTGGACAATATCGGAATATCGGCAAAAAGCCATTATCGGACATCCCTACTTAATTTAGAGTTATTTGGACACTAGGGGAACATATTCTAAGTAATAAAGACTTAATTTATGTCATGTCTGTGTGATCATGTTTTGTTTTAGTCATGTTCAGTGTTTGGTTTTGGACTTTTTGTGCACTTTTGTTTGTTTTGTCACCTAAGCAACCATTAGTTTTCACCTGTCACGTCACGCACCTGTTTCACGTTTTGAGTCACGCACCTGTTTTCACTAATCATGTCTGTAGTATTTAAGTTCATTGTTTTCAGTTTGTCTTTCTGGCGACATCCCGTATTCATACCCCTGACACTCTGCTTCATGCTCAGTTCACGCTGCTTTCTTCATAGTCCATGCCAAGTAAGTTTTTGTTTATTAATGCCACAATTAGTGTTTTTGTTTCATTGTTCATAGTTTCTGCCTTTGTGCAAGTTTTGTGTTTATAGCCAAGTTTTGTACCTCCACTGTGAGCACCTTTTGTTTGTTTTGTTTTTATGAGTGTTAAAAATAAATAATGTACTCCCCTTCACGTCACGTATGGTCCAAATCATTTGCACCACGGGAGAACAAATCACGCCATAGTCCAAGTCCTGCAAATTTAGAGTTATTTGGTTAGGGTTAGGGTCAGGGTTAGAGGGTTAGGGTTATAATAAGGCCATGCCGAATAAGGCATTAATAAGTACTTAATAATGACTAGTTAAGAGCCAATATGTTACTAATTTGCATGTTAATAAGCAACTAATTAATGGTGAATATGTTCCCCATACTAAAGTGTTACCATGGTTTTAATTACTGGTGCACAAAATGAACCGTGCATGAACATCACCTTGTTCAAACAACAAAACCAACACAGAGCATGAACTCACAACAAATTACACACCTGCAAACCAGTCAGCTGTTGCCGTATCCGTAATACGCCGGGTGTGTATTGACCTCCGCCGAACCCCTGAGCCCGACTCACCGAACCCCTAGGGTTCCATCGAACCCAGGTTAAGAACCACTGCCTTAAAGGCACTGCCTTTGCATGCCGGCCCAAACACATAATATCTACGGCTTTTCACACACACAAGTGAATGCAACTCATACTTGGTCAACAGCCATACAGGTCACACTGAGGGTGGCCGTTTGAACAACTTTAACACTGTTACAAATATGCGCCACACTGCGAACCCACACCAGACAAGAATGACAAACGGGGCGGTATAGCTCGGTTGGTAGAGCGGCCGTGCCAGCAACTTGAGGGTTGCAGGTTCGATCCCCGCTTCCGCCATCCTAGTCACTGCCGTTGTGTCCTTGGGCAAGACACTTTCACAATGTAAAGCGCTTTGAGTCACTTGAGAAAAAGCGTTATATAAATGTATCCATCCATCCATCCATTTTCTACCGCTTATTCCCTTTTGGGGTGGCGGGGGGCGCTGGAGCCTATCTCAGCTACAATCGGGCGGAAGGCGGCGTACACCCTGGACAAGTCGCCACCTCATCGCAGGGCCAACACAGATAGACAGACAACATTCACACTCACATTCACACACTAGGGCCAATTTAGTGTTGCCAATCAACCTATCCCCAGGTGCATGTCTTTGGAAGTGGGAGGAAGCCGGAGTACCCGGAGGGAACCCACGCAGTCACGGGGAGAACATGCAAACTCCACACAGAAAGATCCCGATTGAACCCAAGACTACTCAGGACCTTCGTATTGTGAGGCAGATGCACTAACGCCTCAATTCAATTCAAAAAACACAACAGAACAAATACCCAGAAGCCCTTGCAGCACTAACTCTTCCGGGACGCTACAATATACAACCCCAACCCCACCCACCTCAACCTCCTCATGCTCTCTCAGGGAGAGCATGTCCCAAATTCCAAGCTGCTGTATTGAGGCATGTTAAAAAAAACAAATAATAAATATGGCAGTGCCATGTTGGCATTTTTTTTTCCATAACTTGAGTTGATTTATTTTTGGAAAACCTTGTTACATTGTTTAATGCATCCAGCGGGGCATCACATCAAAATTAGGCATAATAATGTGTTCATTCCACGACTGTATATATTGGAATCGGTAAACATACACACACATCTATGTCCTACACATACACACACTCTATGTCCTACACATACACACACTTCTATGTCCTACACATTCACACACATCTATGTCCTACACCTACACACAGCTATGTCCTACACTTACACACAATGTCCTACACATGCACACACATCTAGGTCCTACACACTCACACACATTTAAGTCCTACACAGAAACACACATTTATGTCCTAAACATAAACACAATTTGGGAGAACATCCGCACCGTAACACAACATAAACACAACAGAACAAATACCCAGAATCCCTTGCAGCTCTAACTCTTCCGGGACGCTACAATATACCCGCTCCTCCCCCGCCCACCTCAATCTCCTCATGCTCTCTCAGGGAGAGCATGTCCCAAATTCCAAGCTGCTGTTTTGAGGCATGTTAAAAAAAACTAATAATAAATATGGCAGTGCCATGTTGGCATTTTTTTTTACCATAACTTGAGTTGATTTATTTTGGAAAACCTTGTTACATTGTTTAATGCATCCAGCGGGGCATCACAACAAAATTAGGCATAATAATGTGTTAATTCCACGACTGCATATATTGGAATCGGTAAACATACACACACATCTATGTCCTACACATACACACACATCTATGTCCTAAACATGCACACACTTCTATGTCCTACACATTCACACACATCTATGTCCTACACCTACACACAGCTATGTCCTACACCTACACACAATGTCCTACACATGCACACACATCTAGGTCCTACACACTCACACACATTTAAGTCCTACACAGACACACACATTTATGTCCTAAACATAAACACAATTCGGGAGAACATCCGCACCGTAACACAACATAAACACAACAGAACAAATACCCAGAAGCCCTTGCAGCACTAACTCTTCCGGGACGCTACAATATACCCCCTCCTCCCCCGCCCACCTCAATCTCCTCATGCTCTCTCAGGGAGAGCATGTCCCAAATTCCAAGCTGCTGTTTTGAGGCATGTTAAAAAAAAAAAATAATGCACTTTGTGACTTCAATAATAAATATGGCAGTGCCATATTGACATTTTTTTTTTACCATAACTTGAGTTGATTTATTTTGGAAAACCTTGTTACATTGTTTAATGCATCCAGCGGGGCATCACAACAAAATTAGGCATAATAATGTGTTAATTCCACGACTGCATATATTGGAATCGGTAAACATACACACACATCTATGTCCTACACATACACACACATCTAGGTCCTACACACTCACACACATTTAAGTCCTACACAGACACACACATTCATGTCCTAAACATAAACACAATTCGGGAGAACATCCGCACCGTAACACAACATAAACGCAACAGAACAAATACCCAGAAGCCCTTGCAGCACTAACTCTTCCGGGACGCTACAATATACACCTCCAACCCCGTCCACCTCAACCTCCTCATGCTCTCTCAGGGAGAGAATGTCCCAAATTCCAAGCTGCTGTTTTGAGGCATGTTAAAAAAACCAAATAATAAATATGGCAGTGCCATGTTGGCATTTTTTTTCCATAACTTGAGTTGATTTATTTTTGGAAAACCTTGTTACATTGTTTAATGCATCCAGCGGGGCATCACAACAAAATTAGGCATAATAATGTGTTAATTCCACGACTGTATACATCGGAATCGGTAATTAAGAGTTGGACAATATCGGAATATCGGCAAAAAAGCCTTTATCGGACATCTCTAGTTGTGAGTTCAAACCCCGGCCGAGTCATACCAAAGACTATAAAAATGGGAGCCATTACCTCCCTGCTTGGCACTCAGCATCAAGGGTTGGAATTGGGGGTTACATCACCAAAAATGATTCCCCGGGCGTGGCCACCGCTGCTGCTCACTGCTCCCCTCACCTCCCAGGGGGTGAACAATGGGATGGGTCAAATTCAGAGGACAAATTTCACCACACCTAGTGTGTGTGTGTGACAATCATTGCTACTTTAACTATCGAAACTGCAAAAAAAATGTTTCCGGCGCGTGGGTTCGAGTCCGGGTGGCGTCACGGCGACAGCTGGCGTCATCTCCGGGATTAAAATAGCATCTTCTTCTACTCGGGACGACTTGGTGTTGGCGCAGGCCGCTATTAAAGTGCAAAATTGCAAGCAGATGCAAGTCAAGTACCTGCAAATAATCTGCCAAGACCCATTTGAGAATATGTGCCAGTCATTAGAGGCGGGCCGGCCCAGGAGCAGCACACCAGATGGGTTCTGGTGCCTTTTATTCTGGAAGAAAGACCAACCACACACACACACACTCGCACACACACCAATTGCGTCCTATGTTGTGTGAGAGATAACAATATCGCAAGTTTAAGAGCCGACCAAGTAATGTCACATTTTCTTTTGAAACGTTTCATCTTCTTTGCAATGAGGATGCTTTGTGTGCGCGTGTATGTGTGTGTGTGTGTGTGTGTGTGTGTGTGTGTGTGTGTGTGTGTGTGTGGAGATCTGAGGCTTTTATTGTTTAGTACAGATAATTTTGGAGCAAAAAAGGAAATAACAAAAGACAGTGGGCTGTGAGAGTGTGTGTGTGTGTGCGCGTTGTTGTTGTTGTCACTCCGTCGCACGTCTGAAGTTGCGTTCTTTAAAGCAACAAAGCATTGTTTTTTTCTCCCCAATTAAAGAACATTTTAACACCGAGAGGTGCGGCAAACTCGGTGAGAGCGCCGATCAATGGCGTCCCTCGCAGGAGGCCAAACAGGAAGTGCTTGAACTTCAGGAAGTGGGAGGGGTGCGAACAAACGAGACACTTTATTTTATAAAAAAAAAAGAAAAAGAAAAAAAAGATTCCATTTAAATGTGTGTTAATTGTAAGAGTGCAAACATGCAAACCACAACAAACATTCTTTGTTGTGAGCGGCGATGGCGGCGGCAGGACACAAGAAAGCGTATTAGAACACCAGCAGAGCACAATTGGGAGCCTTTGTCTCACACACATCTATGTCCTACACACACACACACACACACATCTATGTCCTACACACACATCTATGTCCTACACATACATCTATGTCCTACACATACACACACATCTATGTCCTACACATACACACACATCTATGTCCTACACATACATCTATGTCCTACACATACACACAACTATGTCCTACACCTACCTACACACACATATATGTCCTACACATACACACACATCTATGTCCTACACATACATCTATGTCCTACACATACACACACACATATATGTCCTACACTTACACACACACACATCTATGTCCTACACATACACACACATCCATCTATGTCCTACACATACACACACATCTATGTCCTACACATACACACACACACACATCTATGTCCTACACATACACACACATCTATGTCCTACACATACATCTATGTCCTACACACACATCTATGTCCTACACACACATGTATGTCCTACACACACATCTATGTCCTACACATACATCTATGTCCTACACCTACACAACTATGTCCTACACCTACCTACACACACATATATGTCCTACACATACACACACATCTATGTCCTACACATACACCTATGTCCTACATATACACACACACATATATGTCCTACACATACACACACACACACATCTATGTCCTACACATGCACACACACACACATCTATGTCCTACACATACACACACATCTATGTCCTACACATCCATCTATGTCCTACACATACACACACACATCTATGTCCTACACATACACACACATCTATGTCCTACACATACACACACTTATATGTCCTACACATACACACACACACTATGTCCTACACATTCACACACAACTATGTCCTACGCTTACACACACCTATGTCCTACACATTCACACACATATATGTCCTACACATACACACACACACATCTATGTCCTACACATACACACATCTTTGTCCTACACATACACACACATCTATGTCCTACACATACACACACACATCTATGTCCTACACATACACACACATCCATGTCCTACACATACACACACACACATCTATGTCCTACACATACACACACTTCTATGTCCTACACGCACACACACACACTATGTCCTACACGTTCACACACAACTATGTCCTACGCTTACACACATCTATGTCCTACACATACACACACATCTATGTCCTACACATACACACACCTATGTCCTACACATACACACACACACATCTATGTCCTACACATACACACACATCTATGTCCTACACATACACACACTTCTATGTCCTACACATACACACACATCTATGTCCTACACATACACACACATCTATGTCCTACACATCCATCTATGTCCTACACATACACACACACATCTATGTCCTACACATACACACACATCTATGTCCTACACATACACACACATCTATGTCCTACACATACACACACTTATATGTCCTACACATACACACACACACTATGTCCTACACATTCACACACAACTATGTCCTACGCTTACACACACCTATGTCCTACACATACACACACATATATGTCCTACACATACACACACACACATCTATGTCCTACACATACACACATCTTTGTCCTACACATACACACACATCTATGTCCTACACATACACACACACATCTATGTCCTACACATACACACACATCTATGTCCTACACATACACACACACACATCTATGTCCTACACATACACACACATCTATGTCCTACACATACACACACTTCTATGTCCTACACGTACACACACACACTATGTCCTACACGTTCACACACAACTATGTCCTACGCTTACACACATCTATGTCCTACACATACACACACATCTATGTCCTACACATATACACACCTATGTCCTACACATACACACACACCTATGTCCTACACATACACACACTTCTATGTCCTACACATACACACACAACTATGTCCTACACGTACACACACACACTATGTCCTACACGTTCACACACAACTATGTCCTACGCTTACACACACCTATGTCCTACACATACACACACCCTCTATGTCCTACACATACACACACATCTATGTCCTACACCTACCTACACACACATCTATGTCCTACACATACACACTTGTATGTCCTACACATACACACACACTATGTCCTACACATACACACACTTCTATGTCCTACACCTACACACACACATCTATGTCCTACACTTACACACACATCTATGTCCTACAACTACACACACACATCTATGTCCTACAACTACACACACACATCTATGTCCTACACCTACACACACATCTATGTCCTACACCTACACACACCTATCTATGTCCTACACCTACCTACACACATCTATGTCCTACACCTACACCAGTGACGTGCAGTCACTAGAGGCAGGTGAGGCAGGGTCTCACCTGCCATTATGGAAAGAAAAAATGTAAAAAGAAAAAAAAAAAATTAAATTGTTATATGTATCCAGTGATTATACTATAAAGTTATTTTCCATTTAACTTCACCAGTTTTAGATTATTTTTTATTCAAAATCGCTGAATTTTCACATTTGCCGTTCAAATACTGAGAAGAGACGGTGCGGTGAACAGCAGCCAGTTGAGGCACGTCACTCAGTGCCTCAACATGGATTGCGCAATGACTCGGCTAACTGCTGGCCTGCTGTGCAGTGAGACTGTATTGCTATATGAACTATATTATACATTTCCATAGTTTAGTTAGCTGAGGTATATAATGTACAGTGTATTTTGTCAACAACTGTATGTGTGTAAAGTATTTCTTGTGCTGAGCGATCATAAAACAGCTGCAAAAGACGCACTGTGTGAGGCTCGCCTCCTGCACCCCCGCCGTAGAATTGTTATATCAACTAAAGCCCACACTTAAACTTTCCACGTGCAAGATTGAATCTATTTTAAAAAATTATTTCATAAGAAGCCAAAAAGTACAAAAACAATAATGTTGGTGTTGGAGGAGTTGTGAATGACTGCAGGGACACAACATTAGATACACCTGCAGACTGCAGGTGTACCTAATTCACAACTCCTCCAACATGAACATTATTGTTTTTGCACTTTTTGGCTTCTTATTAAATAACTTTTGTAACCTATTTTCATGGGCTTTCCTCTTTGTGATGTTAAGTTCCTGTTATGCGCTGTTATACAGCATATGCCTTGAGCTCTTATTTTGAAGGCGCTAAGAGCGGAAGTGATGTCACGTTGCGGAGGTTTTTGAAAGAAGGTAAATAAAGTGGTCCTCGCGTAAACTGGAGCCTCCGTGTTTGTTATTTTGTAGTTTCATACAGTATAGGCCACATTTATAAACCCTCGGTTACACTTTTTTAAATAGATTCAATCTTGCACGTGGAAAGTTGAAGTGAGGGCTTTAGTTGCGGCGCATGGACTTAATTTATAAGTAAAGGTAAGACCATAATAACGTTTTTTTTTATTAAATGTGCTTTTTTGTGTGCTACAGTTTGTATGTGTAAAGTTAAAGTTAAGTTAAAGTACCAATGATTTGTCCTCTGCATTTGACCCATCCCCTTGATCACCCCCTGGGAGGTGAGGGGAGCAGTGGGCAGCAGCGGCGCCGCGCCTGTGAATAATTTTTGGTGATTTAACCCCCAATTCCAAGCCTTGATGCTGAGTGCCAAGCAGGGAAGAATGCTGGTATGAGCTCTCAAACATAACCCGTTAACTGCTGCCAATCATCTATGTCCTACACCTACACACACATCTATGTCCTACATCTACACACACATCTATGTCCGACACCTACACACACATCTATGTCCTACACCTACACACACACATTTATGTCCTACACCTACACACACATAACTATGTCCTACACCTACCCCTACACAACTCTATGTCCTACACGTACACACACAGCTATGTCCTACACATACACGCATTTCTATGTCCTACACATACACACACACACATCTATGTCCTAAACGTACACACACCTCTATGTCATTTAGACACTTTTACGTCCTATACACACCTTTTTGTCTTTTACACAGACGTCTATGTCTCTCACAAACATCTATGTCCTAAACGTACACACACATCTATGTCATTTACACACTTTTATGTACAATACACACGTCATTGTCCTAAATATACAAACACTTATATGTCCTACACATACACATACATCTATGTCCTACACATTCACACACACACATCTATGTCCTACACATACACACACACTATGTCCTACACATACACACACACATCTATGTCCTACACTTACACACACATCTGTGTCCTACACGTACACACACATCTATGTCCTACACGTACACACACTCTATGTCCTACAGAACACACACACTATGTCCTACACATACACGCACGACTATGTCCTACACATACACATTTATGTCCTACACACACACACATCTATGTCCTACACATACACACTCTATGTCCTACAGAACACACACACTATGTCCTACACATACACACACACATCTATGTCCTACACATACACACACTCTATGTCCTACAGAACACACACACTATGTCCTACACATACACACACTACCATGTCCTACACATACACATCTATGTCCTAAACATACATGCACATATATGTCCTACACGTACACACACAACCATGTCCTACACATACACACACATTTATGTCCTACACATAAAAACACAACTTTTTCCCTAAACATTTTTTCCTAAACATACACACAACTTTGTCCTACACATACACACACCTCTATGTCCTAAACATACACACACTTCTATGTCCTACACATACACACACAGCTATGTCCTACACATACACACACATCTATGTCCTAAACATACACACACTCTATGTCCTACACATTCACACACATCTACGTCCTACACCTACACACACATTTATGTCCTACACCTACACACAATGTCCTGCACATGCACACACATCTAGGTCCTACACACTCACACACATTTAAGTCCTACACGGACACACACATTTATGTCCTAAACATACACACACATCTATGTCCTACACGTACACACAAATCTATGTGATTTACACACTTTTATGTACACTTCACACTTATATGTCCTAAATATACAAACCCTTCTATGTCATTCACACACTTTTACGTCCCATACACACAACTTTGTCCTTTACACGCACGTCTATGTCTCTCACAAACATCTATGTCCTAAACATACACACACATCTATGTCATTTACACATTTTTATGTACAATACACACGTATATGTCCTAAACATACAAACACTTATATGTCATTTACACACTTTAACATCCCATACACACAGCTATGTCCTAAACGTACACACACTTATATGTCCTAAACATACACACACTTATATGTCCTAAACATACACACACTTATATGTCCTAAACATACACACACATATATGTCCTAAACATACACACACTTATATGTCCTAAACATACACACACTTTTATGTCCTAAACATACACACACTTATATGTCCTAAACATACACACACTTCTATGTAACTTACATACTTTTACGTCTCATACACACGTATGTCCCTCACACACATTTACGTCTCATACACACGTATGTCCCTCACACGTATTTACGTCTCATACACATGTGTATGTCCCTCACACACATTTACGACTCATACACACACATCTTTGTCCCTCACACACATATTTGGTCTGGAGGACCACATTTAATGAAGTGGCGGGCCAGTTTTAAATGACATGGCGGGACACTTTGAATGACGTGGAAGACCACATTAAATAATGGAGAAGACCACATTAAATGACCTGGCAGGCCACTTTAAATGATGTGGAAGACCCTTTAAATGATGGAGAAGGCCAAAATAAATCATCTGGAAGACCACATTAAATGATCTGGAAGACCACATTAAATGATGTAGCAGGCCAATTTTAATGACCTTGTGGGATAAGTTGAATGACATGGAGGACCACATAAAATGATGGAGAAGACCACAAGAACTGATCTGGAAGACCACGTTAAATGATAGAAAAGACCACAATAAATGAATTGGAAGACCACGATAAATGATATAGAAGACCACAATAAATGATCTGGAAGACCACATTAAATGATCTGGAAGACCACATTAAATGATCTGGAAGACCACAATAAATGAATTGGAAGACCACATTAAATGATATAGAAGACCACAATAAATGATCTGGAAGACCACATTAAATGAAGTGGCAGGCCAATTTAAATGACCTTGTGGGATAAGTTGAATGACATGGAGGACCACATAAAATGATGGAGAAGACCACAAGAACTGATCTGGAAGACCACGTTAAATGATAGAAAAGACCACAATAAATGAATTGGAAGACCACGATAAATGATATAGAAGACCACAATAAATGATCTGGAAGACCACATTAAATGATCTGGAAGACCACATTAAATGATCTGGAAGACCACAATAAATGAATTGGAAGACCACATTAAATGATATAGAAGACCACAATAAATGATCTGGAAGACCACATTAAATGAAGTGGCAGGCCAATTTTAATGACCTTGTGGGATAAGTTGAATGACATGGAGGACCACATAAAATGATGGAGAAGACCACAAGAACTGATCTGGAAGACCACGTTAAATGATAGAAAAGACCACAATAAATGAATTGGAAGACCACATTAAATGATACAGAAGACCACAATAAATGATCTGGAAGACCACATTAAATGATGGAGAAAACCACAATAAATGATCTGGAAGACCACATTAAATGATCTGGAAGACCACATTAAATGATCTGGAAGACCACAATAAATGAATTGGAAGACCACATTAAATGATATAGAAGACCACAATAAATGATCTGGAAGACCACGTTAAATGATCTGGAAGACCACATTAAATGAAGTGACAGGCCAATTTAAATGACCTTGTGGGATACGTTGAATGACATGGAGGACCACATAAAATGATGCAGAAGACCACAAGAACTGATCTGGAAGACCACGTTAAATGATAGAAAAGACCACAATAAATGAATTGGAAGACCACATTAAATGATGGAGAAAACCACAATAAATGATCTGGAAGACCACATTAAATGATCTGGAAGACCACATTAAATGAAGTGGCAGGCCACTTTAAATGACCTTGTGGGATAAGTTGAATGACATGGAGGACCACATAAAATGATGGAGAAGACCACAAGAACTGATCTGGAAGACCACATTAAATGATAGAGAAGACCACAAGAACTTATCTGGAAGACCACATTAAATGATAGAGAAGACCACAATAAATGAATTGGAAGACCACATTAAATGATGGAGGAGACCACAATAAATGATCTGGAAGACCACATTAAATGATGGAGAAGACCAAAATAAATCATCTGGAAGACCACATTAAATGATCTGGAAGACCACATTAAATGATAGAAAAGACCACAATAAATGAATTGGAAGACCACGATAAATGATATAGAAGACCACAATAAATGATCTGGAAGACCACATTAAATGATCTGGAAGACCACATTAAATGATGTGGCAGGCCATTTTAAATGACCTTGTGGGATAAGTTGAATGACATGGAGGACCACATAAAATGATGCAGAAGACCACAAGAACTGATCTGGAAGACCACATTAAATGATAGAGAAGACCACAAGAACTTATCTGGAAGACCACATTAAATGATCTGGAAGACCACATTAAATGATCTGGAAGACCACATTAAATGATAGAAAAGACCACAATAAATGAATTGGAAGACCACGATAAATGATATAGAAGACCACAATAAATGATCTGGAAGACCACATTAAATGATCTGGAAGACCACATTAAATGATAGAAAAGACCACAATAAATGAATTGGAAGACCACGATAAATGATATAGAAGACCACAATAAATGATCTGGAAGACCACATTAAATGATCTGGAAGACCACATTAAATGAAGTAACAGGCCAAATTAAATGACTTTGTGGGATAAGTTGAATGACATGGAGGACCACATAAAATGATGCAGAAGACCACAAGAACTGATCTGGAAGACCACGTTAAATGATAGAGAAGACCACTATAAATGAATTGGAAGACCACGATAAATGATACAGAAGACCACAATAAATGATCTGGAAGACCACATTAAATGATGGAGAAGACCACAAGAACTTATCTGGAAGACCACATTAAATGATCTGGAAGACCACATTAAATGAAGTGGCAGGCCACTTTAAATGACCTTGTGGGATAAGTTGAATGACATGGAGGACCACATAAAATGATGGAGAAGACCACAAGAACTGATCTGGAAGACCACATTAAATGATAGAGAAGACCACAAGAACTTATCTGGAAGACCACATTAAATGATAGAGAAGACCACAATAAATGAATTGGAAGACCACATTAAATGATGGAGGAGACCACAATAAATGATCTGGAAGACCACATTAAATAATGGAGAAGACCGCAATAAATGATCTGGAAGACCAAATTTAATGACGTGGCAGGCCAACTTAAATGACATGACGGGACACATTGAATGACGTAGAGGACCACATTAAATGATGGAGAAAACCACAATAAATGATCTGGAAGACCATATTTAATGACGTGGCGGGCCACTTTATATGATATGGTGGGACACATTAAATGATGGAGAAGACCACAATACATGATCTGGAAGACCATGTTTAATGGCGTGAAGGGCCACATGATCTGGAAGACCACAATAAATGATAGAGAAGACCACAATAAATGATCTGGAAGACCACATTAAATGATGGAGAAGACCACATTAAATGATAGAGAAGACCACAATAAATGATCTGGAAGACCACATTAAATGAGGGAAAAGGCCACAATAACTGATCTGGAAGACCACATAAATGATGGAGAAGACCACAATAAATTATCTTGAAGACCACGTTAAATGATAGAGAAGACCACAATAAATGATCTGGAAGACCACATTAAATGATGGGGAAGACCACAAAAACTGATCTGGAAGACCATGTTTAATGAAGTGGCGGGCCACTAAAATGAAATGGCAGACCACTTTAACTAATGGAGGAGACCACAATAAATGATCTGAAAGACCACATTAAACGACAAAGAAGACCACTATAAATGATCTGGAAGACCACATTTAATGAAGTGGCGGGCCAATTTAAATTAAATGGCAGGCCACTTTAAATGACATGGCGGGACACATTGAATGACGTGGAGGACCACATTAAATGATGGAGAAGACCACAATAAATGATCTGGAAGACCATGTTTAATGATGTGGCGGGCCACTTTAAATGACACCTTAAACGATGGAGAACACCACAATGCATGATCTGGAAGACCACATTAAATTGTAGAGAAGACCACAATAAGTTATCTGAAAGACCACTTTAATGATAGAGAAGAGCACAATAAATGATCTGGAAGACCACATTTAATGAAGTGGCATGCCACTTCAAATGACATGGCGGGACACATTAAATGATGGAGAACACCACAATAAATGATCTGGAAGACCACATTTAATGAAGTGGCAGGCCAGCTTAAATGAATTGGCGAGCCAGTGCGGCCCCAGGGCCCTGAGTGTGACACATGTCCTATAGACACATATTTAGGTCGAGGCACACACACTTCCTGCCTCATTGTGAGATGCTGCTAATTGGGTGGTGCACCACCAGCACGCGTGTTGTGCACCACAGATGGATGATAAAAACTTGAGGAGAAATCGGATAGGGGGTGCGGGTACAGGGGGGGGGGGCATGTCACCCATGGGTGGGGGTGGGGCTTACAGTACATCAGCTCTTTGAACCATCACTCCCCACCCAGGAGACCCGGGA
>NC_084553.2:11353450-11393450 GCF_033978685.3 Nerophis lumbriciformis
CAATTGAGACCCCTGCCCTAAAAGGACATGAGGGAATTTTTTTTTTTTATAATTTTTTTTTTTTTTACATGTTTCTCGTGCGCACAAGAAATTTTTTCATAATTTTTTTTTTTTATAATTTTTATTTTTATTTATTTTTTTAGACATGTATCTCATGCGCACGAGAAACTATCTCGTGAGCACGAGATACATGTCTAAAAAAATACAAAAATTATATCTTTTTTTTTTTTTTTTTTTAATAACTTTTTCGTATGCACGAGATACATGTCTAAAAAAAATAAATACATTAAAAAAAAATTATGAAAAAAAAAAAAATTCCCCCATGTCCCTTTAGGGGCTCCGTAAGTTTTCAACACAACGGCTGTTGCTTTGTTGTGGTTTTTTTTCGTTTTTTTTCATTGGCCCTTTGGCATTTTGTAGAATGTTAATTCATTAGTAAAACTTTGTCATCAACAGAGTGCGGAAAGTTACTTTTAGAAAGTAACTAATTATAGTTACTCGTTACTTCACAAAAAAAAAAAAAAAGTACCGTCAATTCCTTATTTCCTACGCTTTGAATCCTGCGGCTAATAAGACGGAGTGGCTAATTTATGGATTTTTCTTCGCTCGCGGTAATAATAAAAATAATTTATTTTAAAAAAACACAAGCTCCAACCCCTGACAGGGTGTTTTATTGTTTGTGCTACAGTGCCATCTTATTGGACGAACTCGCTCACTGCAGGTGCTGCTGTGTGTTTCCGTTTATCAGTAGTGCTTTTTTTTTTCAACCTGAGTTCTGTTCAGTCTTCTAGCCGTCCGTAGCGTTTCTACTGATATCGATTCTCCATTCGTCGCTCCAAGCAACGTTTGTAAGTTTTATAATATAACTAAAACAATTCTTACTCTCTAAACCGTCCCGTGTGTGATGTCTGCAAGGAGTGTTTTCATGCTTATTTGTACGTGCTATTGTAATGTAATGACGCTGGCGTGGTTAGCATTAGCTAATATGCTAACACATTTGCGAGTGTCTGTGCTAGTAATATTAACTTACAGTGACATTATATTTGTATTGTTTTAGTTTCACAAATTCCTCAGTAAATTCCCCAAAACGTCACCGTGGAGTCATTGAGTCTGTTTAGCTGATAGCGGGTCCATGACTTTGATTTCGTTTTGTTTGATCATCCGTTTTACTGCCTTGTTACAGACACCGTTTGGTATGTAAATAAACATTTACAAAATATTTCTGTGTAAATAACTAATTTCACAACGTATATATCTGCGGCTCATAGTCAGGTACGGCTAATATATGGAAACATATTTTTTAGTTCTAAAGTTTAGTGGGTGCGGCTTATGTACTGGTGTGCTCTATAGTCCGTAAAATACGGTAGTTGAATTATTAACAGAATTACTCTTTAATAAATGTAATTGATTACAATGGAAATTAATTAATTATTAATTAATTAATAAATAACTACTTAAAATAAAATAAAACATTAAATATTTGGGATTCAAATTCATATCTATCTATACATTTATATGCATTTGAGATGTTTCATGAGAGCAGAGTGTTTGTGTATGTGTGTCTTTAAAAGGTGGTGCTTGTTGCCAAGTGACATCTGCGAAAGTTTTCGCTCAGCTGTGTTTGATAGCGTAGCAGCGGCAGTTTGCCGGCAATTCCGTTGAATCTTTTCACTGGTTTGTGTTACCTCCGGTTATTTAAGAGACGGAATGTGCTTCCATGGCTGTAGTTTCTTTGTCCACAAACAAGGAATTGTAGGATTGCAAGCTTGTCACTTCAATCATTGATTTGATGCTCATTATTTCCTCGTAGTAGTAGTAGTAGTAGTGGGTGTTGTTTGCTGTGTGATGTTGCCTCTTCCTATTTGATTTCGAAAAAAGGTTGACCCTGCTGCTGAACTTTAACCTCAACGTGACCTGGAAACGTCTTTCCGTACGAAACCCTCTGAGATTAGCTGCGGTGGTGTTGCTTGGAGAAGGAGGGGTTGCGTCATAGCAAGGCAATTACACACACACACACACACACACACACACACACACACACACACACACACACACACACACATTCTTGTATTTGTTACCTTCTTGAGACCTCCGAAAAAAGCTTACCTCTTTAGGACCACCCTTTCTAGATATAAATATGTGTATTTACAACATTAATAATATATACATACTATGCAAATATAAAAAAAGGCTTGTTGTGAAAAATAAGTTGGAATTTCACAAGAAAAAGGTCACAATTTCACAAGAAAAAGGTCACATTTTCACAAGAAAAACTTCAAATGTTGGCAGTATTATAATAAAAGTCGTCATTTTACAAGAAAAAAACAAACATTTGTGCGATATGATAAAAGTTGGAATTTTACTCAATAACAGTCACAATTTTACAAGAAAAGCTTAACTTGTTGGCAATTTTATGAAAAGAGTCGTAATTTTACTCGACAAAAGTCAGAATTTTATAAGAATTTTTTTTGGCAATATTATAACAATAATCAGAATTTTACTTGGCAAAATGATGGCAAAAGTCATAGTTTTACTCAAAAATGTCACTATTTTACAAGAACGACAAAAAAAATTGGCAATATTGTGATAAAAGTCAAAATTTTATACGACAAATATCGCCATTTTGCATTAAAAAGTAATACTTTTACATAAAGTCATAATTTGATGAGAAAATATTGCAATATTACACAAACACAAAGAATATGATGAATTGTTCCCAATTTTATAAGAAAAAAGTAGTTAGAAAAAGACTGCTTTTAGTTAATTATTTTTTTATTTAATTATTTTGTTTGTAATTGGTTTTTATTTTATTACAGTATGTCTCTATATACATATTTATTTATTTAAAAAAAAAAATGGTCAAAAGAGGGCACATTTCAATTTCTTACACACACTTGTTATTTCATATGTTGACCAGAGGGGGAGCACTTCAAGTTTTTACACACACTTGTTATTTCATAAGTTGACCAGAGGGGGAGCACTTTTAAAACCGACACACAGTCAATTTGAAAAATACCTCCTTTTTGGGACCACCCTCATTTTGATAGGTTTCACCACCAGGGGGTGCAAATGAGATCTCTATTTTTTGTTTTTCGTAATGTGCTTAAGGCCGATGACAAAGGAGTCACGGACCACAGGTGGCCCCTGTGCCGCACTTTGGGCAACCCAGCTGTAGAAGCTAATAGTTAATGTCCACCGTAGTCTTAGTACCGTACTGTATTTGTTCATCCTATGGTCACATATGAGACGCGGGTTGTCTTACGTCAGCACCGGAAGTCGTAAAATCAGCTGTTCACCCGGCGGGTTTTTTCGGGGATGAATAGGGAAGTCCTTCTTTAGCTGCCGTCTTGTTTGCCTGTCAATGTTTACTTTTGCATGCACATTAAATCAACAAAAAAATCCTGACTTTGGAGCAATGTTCACGGACTCTAGTATTTGGCTCTCTATTAGATGCAATGGTTTTCCGTATTGGGACCGTGATTTCGGTCCTAACTTGTTCACACCTCCTCATATGGATGGTACTTTTCCTTGTTGATGTCTCAAGAAGGGTAGAGATACAAGAACACACACACACACACTCACACACACACACACACACACGCACACACACTCATCCCCCAATGTGGTCACCTTTTCAGTGTCCATCAGGATTGCGGGTCTAATCCTCATCGGATCATCTCCTCGGCTGTTTCTGTGTAACGGATCCCATCTCGGCACCCCGGCCCCTCCCCCCACCCGACACCTCGCTTTCATGTTATATCATTTCATGTCATTTCAATGTAAAATATCAATAATAAGGAATTATTGAATTATCCAGGCCCAAAAACTGGCTCATTAGTCTGTGCTCTTTTTTTTTGTATTTTTTTCCCTATTGATCATTTTGTGACAATACGTGGCAGATCCTGACGCAAAGCCTCAAAATTGTTTGTCCTCTCGCCGCTCGGCTCCCTCCGCCCTCATTAGCGGCTAACTACGCTGTTTGATTAAAAGCGTGTACGAGGAGGAAGAGCCAGAGGAGGGTGGGGGGCTGGGTTATTTTTTTATTTTTTTTTAGTGATGGTGGTGGGGGGTTGGGGGGGGGGGACATGGCGAACCTCCATAATTAAGATCACTCCACAGATTACCTCCGGCAACAAAAGCGTGCAAAGCGGTCGCCTGCAGACACAAAACTGGGATGAAAAACAAGGAGCGCTGAGGAGGATGCTGACCTCCGCCAGGGTTGACAACAGCCGGAGAGCCCCCCCCGCCGTCCTCCTTTCCCTCCCCCCGACACAAACACACACACACACATACAGTAAAGCGTTTCAGGTGATTTCCACAAACTAACCAAACAAAAACAACACCTCATTACGGGGGGAAAAAAAAAAGACAATTATTTTTAGTCTTTACAATTAAAATTTGCAGAGTCGAGGAAAAAAAAAGACGGTGTGGACTTATTTTTTTTTTTTTTTTTTTTTTTTTTTTCACCCCCCCTTACTCTGCCTGCTGAATGTCAACTTAAAAGAAGTGTGGGGAAAAAAGCAATTTAAAATAAAAAATAAAAAAAAATTGCACATGCAGCTAAGATAATTAGCTGGATGCGGTTTTGAGCTCCTGCGACGCCGCCTTGATCTTTTTATAGGGCTGTGTGGAGAGAGTGACGTGCAATTCTCCGCTGGGACGCTAGGGGCAGTGTTTTACGTACATTAGAGATGCGCGGTTTGCGGACACAACCGCGGAGTCCGCGGATTATCCGCGGGTCGGGCGGTTGAAATAAAAAAAAATTAGATTTTATCCGCGGGTCGGGTCGGGCGGTTGAAATTTAAAAAAATTTGATTTTAAATAGATTCAGGCGGGTGGCAGTTAAACCAATTCGGAAATATATATACATAGTTAAATGTTGTTACCCACATACGAAAAACGAGCAGGCACCTGCAGCATATGCCACAACAGAAGAAGAAGAAAAAAAAGAGATGGCAACGCCGACAGCAAACGTGGTACGCGGCAAACTAAAAAAGGGAATACTAAAGACCAGGGGAAAAAAAGGCCAGAAAAGTTCAGCGTGGACTCGTTTTTATGAGGTTGTAAATCATGATGATAGTAATGCTGGCTACGTGATTTGCAAGAGCTGCGACTCTGTTTATGTCTACGACAGTCACAAAACTGGGACATCTAACATGGTGCATCACATTTGTGCAAAACCCCGAATCTCCACAAACACCCTGAGCATGAGCAGTTTCGTCCGCCGTGATCCCAGAAGAGTGCCACAGGATGTTAAAACAAGATAGAACGCAGCTGCCTGCAGCTTGGAGGTGCGCTCAGCGCGGCTCCCAGATGATTGCGCACTGGTGTGCATCTGGGCCGTGACAGCGTGGCACGCACTGAATGTCTCTGCTGCATTGGATCAGTCTCCTTTCTTTAACAGGCAAAAGCTTTATAACCTCACTAATGCCTTGCATCGTCTATATTAGATATATAACAACGGGCGGGTGGCGGATGGCGGGCGGGTGCGGTTTTGATTAAATGTTAGTTCGGGTGGATGGCGGATGGTTGACGACTTTTGTGATGCGGTTGCGGATGAAATAATTGCCTATCCGCGCATCTCTAACGTACATCTATAGCACCGGTTTAGTAGAGCAATGTTTTTCAACCACTGTGCCGTGAGATACAGTCTGGTGTGCCGTGGGAGATTATCTAATTTCACCAATTTGGGTTAAAAATATTTTTTACAAACCAGTAATTATAGTCTGCAAATGATGTGTTGTTGTTGAGTGTCAGTGCTGTCTAGAGCTCGGCAGAGTAATCGTGTAATACTCTTCCATATCAGTAGGTGGCAGCCGGTAGCTAATTGCTTTGTCGATGTCGGAAACAGCGGGAGGCAGGGTGCAGGTAAAAAAGGTAAACAAAAATAAACAAAAGGTGAGTGCCCCTAAGAAAAGGCATTGAAGCTTAGGGAAGGCTATGCGGAACGAAACTAAAACTGAACTGGCTACAAAGTAAACAAAAACAGAATGCTGGACGACAGCAAAGACTTACTGTGGAGCAAAGACATTGTACATCCAAACATGACATGACAATCAACAATGTCCCCACAAAGAAGGATAAAAACAAACTGAAATATTCTTGATTGCTAAAACAAAGGGAAACATCGCTCAAAGGAAGACATGAAACTGCTACAGGAAAATACCACAAAAAGAGAAAAAGCCACCACAATAGGAGCGCAAGACAAGAACTAAAACACCGCACACAGGAAAACAGCAAAAAACTCAAAATAAGTCATGGCGTGATGTGACAGGTGGTGACAATACACCTACTTTGAGACAAGAGCTGTAGTGATGCATGCTTGGTTATGGTTTTAAGTCACATCCAACAATTGCGACGACGACTTTTTACTGTCAACTGAGTTTCGTTTTTTAATTATTTCTGCTGGTGGTGTGCCTCCGCATTTTTTCAACACAAAAAATGTACCTTGGCTCAAAAAAGGTTGAAAAACACTCTAGTAGAGGTTCGATTCCCATTCCTGGGGGTGACCATTCCATTCAACATGATTCTGTTTTTTATTGTATCTGGTGTACTGTATAAATGATTCAAATCAAATGTTTTCAAATCAGGTTACAAAATATCCTCTTTGCTGCGGACGTACGACTTCTACGCACATTAGTTGCCGAAAAAACGTCTTTTAATTTTTTTTCAATTTATTTATTGATAAAAATCACACAATGGTAATCAATCTAACAAACTCCAACCCAATTCCAGCTTTCCAATACCTACCAATACATAAAAAAATGGGGCGGTATAGCTCGGTTGGTAGAGTGGCCGTCCGTGCCAGCAACTTGAGGGTTCCAGGTTCGATCCCCGCTTCCCCCATCCTGGTCACTGCCGTTGTGTCCTTGGGCAAGACATTTTACCCACCAGCTATTGCAAGGAATTGATCTAAGGTCTAAGGTCTGTAATATCATCAAAATGTTCAGAGAATCTGGAGAAATCACTGCACGTGACATTGAATGCCCGTGACCTTGGATCCCTCAGGCGGTACCGCGTCAAAAAGCGACGTCAGTGTGTAAAGGATATCACCACATGGGCTCAGGAACACTTCAGAAAACCACCGCCAGTAACTACAGTTGGTCGCTACATCTGTAAGTGCAGGTTAGAACTCTACTATGCAAAGCCAACGCCATTTATCAACAACACCCAGAAACGCCGGCGGCTTCGCTGGGCCCGAGCTCATCCAAGATGGACTGATGCGAAGTGGATAAGTGTTCTGTGTTTTTGGAAACTGTGAATTAAATATACGATGGAAAGGATTCGCAAATCATTGTATTCTGTTTTTATTTACCATTTACACAACATGCCAACTTCACTGGTTTTGGGTTTTGTAATAATAAGGATAATAATAATAATAATAATAATAATACCAATATTTGTTGTTAAATGTTTTAATCCAAAAAGTAATTCATTAAAAAATTGCAAAAAAAACATGGTATTATAATTTTCTTTAATCGATTCTCAAAAATTAAGAATAGATTTAAAATCTGAAAAAAATTACATTTTAAATCTATTTTTTGGACACCACTGCATTTCCTTTTTGTTATGTATTTACTTTTCTTTTAATTTTTGTACGCCTTCTGCATATGTTGTATACACACAAGGAATAATGTAACACAAAAACTATTAATTATTTTAGAATCAAAATTAATAAAAAAAGCGATTTTTTTTTTTTGGGCCTAACTCCAACCCAATCCCTGCTTTACAATACTTTCCTGTATTTTATGTTATTACTTTTTTACGTTTTATATTTTAATGTTTTTATCTTGTAAAGCGCTACACCAAATAAAATGTATTATTATTATTATTATTATTATTATTATTATTACTTAGTATAGAAATTTACAAAGCAACTGAGAGGACATATGAATACAATACTAAAATAAATAAATAAATAAAAGCAACCGTATAAATATTCATAATATCAATAATTGTGGTTTAATGTTTTTAATAAGAAATATATATATATTAAAAAAATACATTAAAAAAACTTCCAATTTTGTTTATATTAAGTGATTCTCGAAAATTATGCGTTCGATTTAGAATCGGGAAAAAAAAATTGCTATTTTGAAGTGAATCGATTTTTTGGAAAACCCCTGCTGTTTACTAGTCATTTGCCTGTTAGTACCCGCCATTTGCCTGTTAGTACCCACATTATTTTACTATGAAGCCACGTTGATGTAACACGTGGCTTGGCATTGTCTTGCTGAAATAAGCAGGGGCGTCCATGGTAAAGTTGCTTGGATGGCAACATATGTTGCTCCAAAACCTGTATGTACCTTTCAGCATTAATGGCGCCTTCACAGATGCGTAAGCTACCCATGTCTTGGGCACTAATACACCCCCATACCATCACACATGCTGGCTTTTCAACTTTGCGCCTATAACAATCCGGATGGTTCTTTTCCTCTTTGGACGACGTCCACAGTTTCCAAAAACAATTTAAAACGTGGACTCGTCAGACCACAGAACACTTTTCCACTTTGTATCAGTCCATCTTAGATGAGCTCAGGCCCAGCGAAGCCGACGGCGTTTCTGGGTGTTGTTGATAAACGGTTTTCGCCTTGCATAGGAGAGTTTTAACTTGCACTTACAGATGTAGCGACCAACTGTAGTTACTGACAGTGGGTTTCTGAAGTGTTCCTGAGCCCATGTGGTGATATCCTTTACACACTGATGTCGCTTGTTGATGCAGTACAGCCTGAGGGATCGAAGGTCACGGGCTTAGCTGCTTATGTGCAGTGATTTCTCCAGATTCACAGAACCCTTTGATGATATTACGGACCGTAGATGGTGAAATCCCTAAATTCCTTGCAATAGCTGGTTGAGAAAGGTTTTTCTTAAACTGTTCAACAATTTGCTCACGCATTTGTTGACAAAGTGGTGACCCTCGCCCCATCCTTGTTTGTGAATGACTGAGCATTTCATGGAATCTACTTTTATACCCAATCATGGCACCCACCTGTTCCCAATTAGCCTGCTCACCTGTGGGATGTTCCAAATAAGTGTTTGATGAGCATTCCTCAACTTTATCAGTATTTATTGCCACCTTTCCCAACTTCTTTGTCACGTGTTGCTGGCATCAAATTCTAAAGTTAATGATTATTTGCAAAAAAAAAAAATGTTTTATCAGTTCGAACATCAAATATGTTGTCTTTGTAGCATATTCAATTGAATATGGGTTGAAAATGATTTGCAAATCATTGTATTCCGTTTATATTTACATCTAACACAATTTCCCAACTCATATGGAAACGGGGTTTGTACATGCACACTGATATCATTGGATACTGTTTTTTTTCCGCTGATATCAGACCGATATCAATATTGGATTGGAACGGGCTGATTATATATAAATAGTTACATGAATCATGTGGTTTTTTTTGGAATAATGAAAATCTTTATCTTGATACACTTTAGAAGTTGTGTTTATATTCCAGTTCCACACATCAAAACTATTCCAACTGATCCCATCAGCACAAGAAACCCCACAACTTCTCTAATTACTGCCAAAGGCAACAAACGAGATGGAAATCCCTTCCTTAAAAAGTGTTTTTACAAATAACACAGCACTTGAAACACAAACATTCTAACAAAAAAAAACAAAAAAAAAAAGTAAAGTTGAAGGTGTGTCCTGCGGGGAAGACGACACGTCGGAGTGTTGGAGTTAAAACGAGGATCAGGCGTCGAGGGAGGAACAAAAGTGTCTTTTTAAATTTCAGTTTGGCTATTAAGGCGGTTAAAGACGAAGGAGTGTCTGCTTTATGGAGACCTTTTTTTATTTTTTAAACGCCGCATGAAAGAGCAAACGCGGCGTGTGTCACCTGCACTGGCGTGTGTTGAAAGGAAGATGAAATATGATTATTATTAAGTGCAGATGGTGTCAGCAGCACATCACATCACATTTGGCTGAGAGGAGAGCTTGGAGAAAGAGGCGGGGACAGGAAGAGAGGCGGGGACGAGGGCAAATACATCATACCCATATAAGGAGTTGGAGGCGGTGCTAAACCAAATTGGGCTCCAAATCACACACACTTGAATAAGGACACTATGTACACTATGTAAATAATGTACTCTATGTACACTATGTAAATAATGTACACTATGTAAATAATGTACGTAATGTACACTATGTACAATTTGTAAATGATGTATACTATGTAAATAATGTACATAATGTACACTATGTACAATTTGTAAATGAGGTATACTATGTAAATAATGTACATAATGTACACTATGTACAATTTCTAAATGATGTATACTATGTAAATAATGTACATAGTGTACACTATGTAAATAATGTACACTATGTAAACAATGTACACTATTTCCACTTTGTCAATAATGTACACTATGTAAATAGTGTACACTATGTACACTATGTAAATAATGTACACTATGTAAAAAATGTATATAATGTACACTATGTAAATAAAGTACACAATGTACACTATGTAAATAATGCACACTATGTGCACGATGTACAAAATTCACCCTATGTAAATGTACACAATGTACATTGTGTAAAAAATGTACACTATGTACACTATGTAAATGTACACTATGTACATTATGTAAATAATATACTCTATGGACAGTATGTAAATAATGTGCACTATGTAAATAATGTACATAATGTTTACTATGTACAATTTGTAAATTATGTATACTATGTAAATAATGTACATAGTGCACACTATGTAAATAATGTACACTATTTACACTTTTGTAAATAATGTACACTATGTACATAATATAAATAATGTACACTATGTGAATAATGTATACAATGTACACTATGTAAATAATGTACACTATGTGCACGATGTAAAAAATGCACCCTATGTAAATGTACACAATGTACATTGTGTAAATAATGTACACTATGTAAATAATATACTCTATGGACAGTATGTAAATAATGTGCACTATGTAAATAATGTACATCATGTTTACTATGTACAATTTGTAAATGATGTATACTATATAAATAATGTACATAGTGCACACTATGTAAATAATGTACATAGTGTACACTATGTCAATAATGCACACTATGTAAATAATGTACACTATTTACACTTTGTAAATAATGTACACTATGTACATACTATAAATAATGTACACTATGTGAATAATGTATACAATGTACACTATGTACACTATGTAAATAATGTACACTATGTAAATAATGTACATAGTGTACACTATGTGAATAATGTACACTATGCAAATAATGTACATAATATAAATAATGTACACTATGTGAATAATGTATACAATGTACACTACGTAAATAATGTACACTATGTAAATAATGTACACTATGTAAATAATGTACATAGTGTACACTATGTACACTATGTACACTATGTGAATAATGTATACAATGTTCACTATGTAAATAAAGTACACTATGTACACTATGTAAATAAGTTACAATATGTGCATGATGTAAAAATTTACCCTATGCAAATGTACACAATGTACATTGTGTAAATAATGTACAAAATGTACACTATTTAAAATAATGTACACTATGTAAATGTACCCTATGTACACTATGTACTTTGGTCCCAACATATCTTTATATACCGCAATATATATATGTAAACCTCATAATTTCATTGTACTTGTGCAATGACAATAAAGATCATTCCATTTAATTCCATATACTGTATGTCACAATATACATTGTGATATACCGCAATAAATATCTAAATATATCGCAATGTATCGCAACACCTCAATACACCGCCATATATCACAATATTTATCACAGTATACATAGCAATATACCTCAATACACTGCAACATATCGCAACTTATCTCAATATATGCATAGCACAATAGCACAGAGGCATTTTTACCACTGTGTTACATGGCCTTTCCTTTTAACGACACTCAGTAAACGTTTGGGAACTGAGGAGACAAAATGTTGAAACTTTTCAGGTGGAATTCTTTCCCATTCTTGCTTGATGTACAGCTTAAGTTGTTCAACAGTCCGGGGGTCTCCGTTGTGGTATTTTAGGCTTCATAATGCGCCACACATTTTCAATGGGAGACAGGTCTGGACTACAGGCAAGCCAGTCTAGTACCCGCACTCTTTTACTATGAAGCCACGTTGATGTAACACGTGGCTTGGCATTGTCTTGCTGAAATAAGCAGGGGCGTCCATGGTAACGTTGCTTGGATGGCAACATATGTTGCTCCAAAACCTGTATGTACCTTTCAGCAGTAATGGTGCCTTCACAGATGTGTAAGTTACCCATGTCTTGGGCACTAATACACCCCCATACCATCACACATGCTGGCTTTTCAACTTTGTGCCTATAACAGTCCGGATGGTTCTTTTCCTCTTTGCTCCAGAGGACACGGCATCCAGTTTCCAAAAACAATTTGAAACATGGACTCGTCAGACCACAGAACACTTTTCCAATTTGCATCAGTTCATCTTAGATGAGCTCGGGCCCAGTGAAGCCAGTGGCGTTTCTGGGTGTTGTTGATAAATGGCTTTGGCTTTGCATAGTCGAGTTTTAACTTGCACTTACAGATGTAGCGACCAACTGTAGTTACTGACAGTGGTTTTCTGAAGTGTTCCTGAGCCCATGTGGTGAAATCCTTTACACACTGATGTCGCTTTTTGACGCAGTACCACCTGAGGGATAGAAGGTCCGTAATATCATCGCGTACGTGCAGTCATTTATTGATGATATTACGGACCGTAGATGCTGAAATCCCTAAATTTCTTGCAATATCTCTTGTTCTAGAACTGTTGGACAATTTGCTCACGCATTTGTTGACAAAGTGCTGACCCTCGCCCCGTCCTTTTTTGTGAATGACTGAGCATTTCATGGAAGCTGCTTTTATACTTAATCATGGCACCCACCTGTTCCCAAATAGCCTGTTCACCTGCGGGATGTTCCAAATAAGTGGTTGATGAGCATTCCTCAACTTTCTCAGTCTTTTTTGCCACTTGTGCCAGCTTTTTTGGAAACACATTGCAGGCATCAAATTCCAAATGAGCTAATATTTGCAAAAAAATAACCAAGTTTGCATGTTCGAACGTCTATTCAATTGAATAGAAGTTTTGAATATAAGTTTTATTGACCATTTACACAAAGTGCCAACTTCTCTGGTTTTGGGTTTTGTAGTTCAACGTTAAAAAAAAAGGTCTAAAATCTACATTGACATGTTTTAACTAAAATGTGTGATGTTGCAACTTTCCATTAGCTTGAAAAAAAAAAAAAAAAAAAAAAAAAGGTCCAGTGGTCTTTATAAAGACCTTTTTTAAAGTGTTTTGAGGCCTCATAAATCAGGTCTGTTATTTTTAGCAGAATGGAAGTGAAGGCGGTTTAGGGTAAAAATACATATATATATATTTTTTTTTTTTGCTGGGAAAAAGTTAAAAGACGACAATCGGAACTACAATAGTTATTTTTAGGGGTGTCCGATAAAATGTATGACTTTTTAAAACGCCGCTGTGTACACGGACGTAGGGAGAAGTACAGAGCGCCAATAAACCTTAAAGGCACTGCCTTTGCGTGCCGGCCCAGTCACATAATATCTACGACTTTTCACACACACATGTGAATGCAAGGCATACTTGGTCAACAGCCATACAGGTCACACCGAGGGTGGCCGCATAAACAACTTTAACACTGTTACAAATATGCGCCACACTGTGAACCCACACCAAACAAGAATGACAAACACATTTCGGGAGAACATCAGAACCGCAACACAACATAAACACAACAGAACAAATACCCAGAAGCCCTTGCAGCACTAACTCTTCCGGGACACTACAATACACACCCCCCACCCACCTCAACCTCCTCATGCTCTCTCAGGGAGAGGATGTCCCAAACTCCAAGCTGCTGTTTTGAGGCATGTTAAAAAAAAATAATGCACTTTGTGACTTCAATAATAAATATGGCAGTGGCATTTTTCAAACTTTAACCATTTCCACCTCAACACATTCCACCATCCTGGAAATTTAAACTTCCCTTATTCCAAGTTCAAAAAAACTCCAGGATTTTCCAGAATTCCTGGTTTTCCAAAGACCAATTTCCACCCTTTTTTTCTGGCGATTACTCCTTTCACATTTTTCAACCCTTTTCAAGCGTTCCACTGTCAAAACATTCCTCTTAATCAGGACAAAAAACAAAGTTGGTTTTTCAACTGCAAAAATTCCCAGTTTTCCAGAAATTCCAGGAATTCGTTAGTACCATTTCCCAATTGAAAATGTTACTAATTCAACTAAAGATGTCCGATAATTTCGGACTGTCGATATTATCGGCCGATAAATGCTTTAAAATGTAATATCGGATATTATCGGTATCCGTTTCAAAAAGTACAATTTATGACTTTTTAAAATACTTGGTCAACAGCCATACAGGTCACACTGAGGGTGGCCGTATAAACAACTTTAACACTGTTACAAATATGCGCCACACTGTGAACCCACACCAAACAAGAATGACAAACACATTTCGGGAGAACATCAGAACCGCAACACAACATAAACACAACAGAACAAATACCCAGAAGCCCTTGCAGCACTAACTCTTCCGGGACGCTACAATATGCACCCCTACCTCAACCCTCCCTCCCCAACCCCGCCTACCTCAATCTCCTCATGCAGGGAGAGCATGTCCCAAATTCCAAGCTGCTGTTTTGAGGCATGTTAAAAAAAATAATGCACTTTGTGACTACAATAATAAATATGGCAGTGGCATTTTTCAAACTTTAACAATTTCCACATTTTCCAACCTATTCAAACCATTCCACCTTCAACACATTCCACCATCTTGGAAATTTAAACTTCCCTTATTCCAAATTCAAAAAAACTCCAAGATTTTCCAAAATTCCTGGTTTTCCAATGCCCAATTTCCACCCTTTTTTCTGGCGACTACTCCTTTCACGTTTTTCAACCCTTTTCAAGCGTTCCACTGTCAAAACATTCCTCTTAATCAGTTGTTTTTTGAACTGCAAAAATTCCCAGTTTTCCAGAAATTCCAGGAATTCATGAGTACCATTTCCCAATTGAAAATGTTACTACTTCAACCAGCGATGTCCGATAATATTGGACTGCTGATATTATCGGCCGGTAAATGCTTTAAAATGTAATGTTATCGGTATCGGTTTCAAAAAGTACAATTTATGACTTTTTAAAATACTTGGTCAACAGCCATACAGGTCACACTGAGGGTGGCCTTATAAACAACTTTAACACTGTTACAAATATGCGCCACACTGTGAACCCACACCAAACAAGAATGACAAACACATTTCGGGAGAACATCAGAACCGCAACACAACATAAACACAACAGAACAAATACCCAGAAGCCCTTGCAGCACTAACTCTTCTGGGACGCTAAAATATGCACCCCTACCTCAACCCCCCCTCCCCAACCCCGCCTACCTCAACCTCCTCATGCAGGGAGAGCATGTCCCAAATTCCAAGCTGCTGTTTTGAGGCATGTTTAAAAAAATAATGCACTTTGTGACTACAATAATAAATATGGCAGTGCCATTTTTCAAACTTGAACAATTTCCACATTTTCCAACCTATTCAAACCATTCCACCTTCAACACATTCCACCATCTTGGAAATTTAAACTTCCCTTATTCCAAGTTAAAAAAAACTCCAGCATTTTCCGGAATTCCTGGTTTTCCAATGCCCAATTTCCACCCTTTTTTCTGGCGACTACTCCTTTCACATTTTTCAACCCTTTTCAAGCGTTCCACTGTCAAAACATTCCTCTTAATCAGTTGTTGTTTGAACTTCAAAAATTCACAGTTTTCCAGAAATTCCAGGAATTCATTAGTACCATTTCCCAATTGAAAATGTTACTACTTCAACCAGCGATGTCCGATAATATTGGACTGCTGATATTATCGGCCGATAAATGCTTTAAAATGTAATGTTATCGGTTTCAAAAAGTACAATTTATGACTTTTTAAAATACTTGGTCAACAGCCATACAGGTCACACTGAGGGTGGCCGTATAAACAACTTTAACACTGTTACAAATATGCGCCACACTGTGAACCCACACCAAACAAGAATGACAAACACATTTCGGGAGAACATCAGAACCGCAACACAACATAAACACAACAGAACAAATACCCAGAAGCCCTTGCAGCACTAACTCTTCCGGGACACTACAATATACACCCCCCCACCCACCTCAACCTCCTCATGCTCTCTCAGGGAGAGCATGTCCCAAATTCCAAGCTGCTTTTTTGAGGCATGTTAAAAAAAATAATGCACTTTGTGACTTCAATAATAAATATGGCAGTGGCATTTTTCAAACTTTAACAATTTCCACCTCAACACATTCCACCAACCTGGAAATTTAAACTTCCCTTATTCCAAGTTCAAAAAAACTCCAGGATTTTCCGGAATTCCTGGTTTTCCAAAGCCCAATTTCCACCCTTTTTTCTGGCGATTACTCCTTTCACATTTGTCAACCCTTTTCAAGCGTTCCACTGTCAAAACATTCCTCTTAATCAGGACAAAAAACAAAGTTGGTTTTTGAACTGCAAAAATTCCCAGTTTTCCAGAAATTCCAGGAATTCGTTAGTACCATTTCCCAATTGAAAATGTTACTAATTCAACTAGAGATGTCCGATAATTTAGGACTGCCGATATTATCGGCCGATAAATGCTTTAAAATGTAATGTTATCGGTATCAAAAAGTACAATTTATGACTTTGTTAAATACTTGGTCAATAACCATACAGGTCACACTGAGGGTGGCCGTATAAACAACTTTAACACTTTTACAAATATGCGCCACACTGTGAACCCACACCAAACAAGAATGACAAACACATTTCGGGAGAACATCCGCACCGTAACACAACATAAACACAACAGAACAAATACCCAGAAGCCCTTGCAGCACTAACTCTTCCGGGACGCTACAATATGCACCCCTACCTCGACCCCCCCTCCCCAACCCCGCCTACCTCAACTTCCTCATGCAGGGAGAGCATGTCCCAAATTCCAAGCTGCTGTTTTGAGGCATGTTAAAAAAAATAATGCACTTTGTGACTTCAATAATAAATATGGCAGTGGCATTTTTCAAACTTTAACCATTTCCACATTTTCCAACCTATTCAAACCATTCCACCTTCAACACATTCCACCATCTTGGAAATTTAAACTTCCCTTATTCCAAGTTCAAAAAAACTCCAGGATTTTCCGAAATTCCTGGTTTTCCAAAGCCCAATTTCCACTTTTTTTTTTGGTGACTACTCCTTTCACAATTTTCAACCCTTTTCAAGCGTTCCACTGTCAAAACATTCCTCTTAATCAGTTGTTTTTTGAACTGCAAAAATTCCCAGTTTTCCAGAAATTCCAGGAATTCATTAGTATCATTTCCCAATTGAAAATGTTACTACTTCAACTAGCGATGTCCGATAATATTGGACTGCCGATATTATCGGCCGATAAATGCTTTAAAATGTAATGTTATCGGTATCGGTTTCAAAAAGTACAATTTATGACTTTTTAAAATACTTGGTCAGCAGCCATACAGGTCCCACTGAGGGTGGCCGTATAAACAACTTTAACACTGTTACAAATATGCGCCACACTGTAAACCCACACCAAACAAGAATGACAAACACATTGCGGGAGAACATCAGAACCGCAACACAACATAAACACAACAGAACAAATACCCAGAAGCCCTTGCAGCACTAACTCTTCCGGGACGCTAAAATATGCACCCCTACCTCAACCCCTCCTCCCCAACCCCGCCTACCTCAACCTCCTCATGCAGGGAGAGCATATCCCAAATTCCAAGCTGCTGTTTTGAGGCATGTTTAAAAAAATAATGCACTTTGTGACTTCAATAATAAATATGTTGGCATTTTTTTCCATAACTTGAGTTGATTTATTTTGGAAAACCTTGTTACATTGTTTAATGCATCCATGGGGCATCACAACAAAATTAGGCATAATAATGTGTTAATTCCACGACTGTATATATCGGTATTGGCTGATATCGGAATCGGTAATTAAGAGTTGGACAATATCGGAATAAAGCCATTATCGGACATCTCTAGTTGTTTTTATTAATTTTGCAGGAAGAAATGGACGCAGGTTGTATTCATGGAGGAGAATAAATAAATAGGCGGAAGTCAACAAAAAGGACACAGTGGGCGCTGTGAGTGGCGATGTGGGCGGGGCTTGCAGCGCGCTCCTTTCCTTATTTACTCTTGCCCCAATGTTGAACAACGACGAGGAATTAAGTCGTGCGTCGGGGGACCTTTTCTTGACGTCGCCTGTGTTTATTCTAGAAGGCCTCCTGATGATTAACGCGGCGTAGATTACTCATCGTCGGGGACAAAAAAAAAAAAAAAAAGGAGGAATAATAATCCCACCAAGAGAAAGTCATCAGATTCCAAATGAGCACGGAGGCTAAAAGGAGCAACAAATAATCAGAAAAAGTCCCAACAGGCGAACACGACGACGGCCTTGATGGAGTGGCGGCACGGTAATCTGCGGGGGCGCCACTCCAAATAAAAAGCTGAACCTTTCCGGGCTCTCGATTGAGTCTTTAATTCAGGACGATGTGACATTAAAACCGTGCCGGCTGTGACAAATGCGGCCGGGCTTAATAGAGGTGTGCAGACAGGCCGCCGTTTCGCCCACTTTTTATCAGAGCGAATTTATCAGCGCCGCCGCCGATCTGTGGCAGCCGCTTGTTGAGAGGGAAACCTCCAGATAGCGTTAAGTACATCATCCCTCCTCGCCGCCGCCGCCGCCGCGCTCGCAGCGTCTGCCTTCCCTCGCTGCTGTCAGCGCGCTCGCCGCTCCGCATTTGTCTGCGCGCCCGCCACGCCGGCGGCCATGTTTGCCAACAGGACAATTAGTCAAAGGAAGCAGGGGGAAGCGCTTCTCCAGTCGGCGCCGGGAAAACGGTCTTTGTTCTAATTGCTAACTTGTTTGGCTCAAAAGTCGGCATTTTGTTCAAACTTGACACAGAAGACCAGATTAGAGGATTTAAGGTTTTAGTCCATTTTTCGTCAGTTACTCACTTTGGAAAAGTTTTTTTTTTTTCAAACGTCCACTGTAGTAGACGTCGGTTTTTAGGAGGATAAGAGATCATTTCTCACCTTTTTTTTTTACTTTTGTTGTGAATGCTGACAAACTTCCATCCATCCAAACAACCTCAAAGTGCTACAGTGTATTTAAAATAAAAAAATAAAAAATAATAAAAACATAGTTTAAAATAAAAAATAAAACTAGAACAGTCTAATAGCTAGAACTAGTATGCATATATCTATAAAAAGGTTTTTTTTAAAAGAAGGGTTTTTAAGCCTTTTTTAAAAACATTCACAGTCTGTGGTAACCTCAGGGGGTCAGGGAGAGCGTTCCACAGACTGAGAACGGCGGAGCAGGAAGCCCGGTCTCCTATAGTTCATAGCTTTGTCCTCGGAGGTTGGAGGAGGTTAGCCTGTCCGGAGCGGAGGTGTCGTGTTTGCCAACAGGACAGTTAGTCAAAAGAAGGAGGGGGAAGCGCTTCTCCAGTCGGCGCCGGAAAAAAACGGTCTTTGTTCTAATTGTTAGCCGAAAGATGCTAACTTGTTTGGCTCAAAAGTCGTCATTTTGTTCAAACTTGACACTGAAGACCCGATTAGAGGATTTAAGGTTTTAGTCCATTTTTCGTCAGTTACTCACTTTGGAAAAGTTTTTTTTTTTTTTCAAATGTCCTCTGTAGTAGACGTCGGTTTTTAGGAGGATAAGAGATCATTTCTCACCTTTTTTTTTTACTTTTGGTGTGAATGCTGACAAACTTCCATCCATCCATCCAAACAACCTCAAAGTGCTACAGTGTATTTAAAAAAATAATAATAATAATAACAAAAACATAGTTAAAAAATAAAAAATAAAACTAGAACAGCCTAATAGCTAGAACTAGTATGCATATATTTATAAAAAGTTTTTTTTTTTAAAGAAGGGTTTTTAAGCCTTTTTTAAAAACATTCACAGTCTGTGGTACCCTCAGGGGGTCAGGGAGAGCGTTCCACAGACTGAGAACGGCGGAGCAGGAAGCCCGGTCTCCTATAGTTCATAGCTTTGTCCTCGGAGGTTGGAGGAGGTTAGCCTGTCCGGAGCGGAGGTGTCGTGTTTGCCAACAGGACAGTTAGTCAAAAGAAGGAGGGGGAAGCGCTTCTCCAGTCGGCGCCGGAAAAAACGGTCTTTGTTCTAATTGTTAGCCGAAAGATGCTAACTTGTTTGGCTCAAAAGTCATCATTTTGTTCAAACTTGACACAGAAGACCCGATTAGAGGATTTAAGGTTTTAGTCCATTTTTCGTCAGTTACTCACTTTGGAAAAGTTTTTTTTTTTTTCAAATGTCCACTGTAGTAGACGTCGGTTTTTAGGAGGATAAGAGATCATTTTTCACCTTTTTTTTTTTACTTTTGGAGTGAATGCTGACAAACTTCCATCCATCCATCCATCCAAACAACCTCAAAGTGCTACAGTGTATTAAAAAAACAACAATAAAAAGATAATAAAAATTTAAAAAAATAAAAACTAGAACAGCCTAATAGCTAGAACTAGTATGCATATATTTATAAAAAGTTTTTTTTTGAAAAGAAGGGTTTTTAAGCCTTTTTTGAAAACATTCACAGTCTGTGGTACCCTCAGGTGGTCAGGGAGAGCGTTCCACAGACTGGGAACGGCGGAGCAGAAAGCCCGGTCTCCTATAGTTCATAGCTTTGTCCTCGGAGGTTGGAGGAGGTTAGCCTGTCCGGAGCGGAGGTGTCGTGTTTGCCAACAGGACAATTAGTCAAAAGAAGGAGGGGGAAGCGCTTCTCCAGTCGGCGCCGGAAAAACGGTCTTTGTTCTAATTGTTAGCCGAAAGATGCTAACTTGTTTGGCTCAAAAGTCGTCATTTTGTTCAAACTTGACACTGAAGACCCGATTAGAGGATTTAAGGTTTTAGTCAATTTTTCGTCAGTTACTCACTTTGGAAAAGTTTTTTTTTTTTTCCAAATGTCCACTGTAGTAGACGTCGGTTTTTAGGAGGATAAGAGATCATTTTTCACCTTTTTTTTTTACTTTTGGTGTGAATGCTGACAAACTTCCATCCATCCATCCATCCATCCAAACAACCTCAAAGTGCTACAGTGTATAAAAATTTTTTTTTTAAAAAAAACAATAAAAAGATAATAAACATTTAAAAAAAATAAAAACTAGAACAGCCTAATAGCTAGAACTAGTATGCATATATTTACAAAAAGTCTTTTTTTAAAAGAAGGGTTTTTAAGCCTTTTTTAAAAACATTCACAGTCTGTGGTACCCTCAGGGGGTCAGGGAGAGCGTTCCACAGACTGAGAGCGGCGTAGCAGAAAGCCCGGTCTCCCATAGTTCGTAGCTTTGTCCTCGGAGGTTGGAGGAGGTTAGCCTGTCGTGTTTGCCAACAGGACAATTAGTCAAAAGAAGGAGGGGGAAGCGCTTCTCCAGTCGGCGGCGGAAAAACGGTCTTTGTTCTAATTGTAAGCCGAAAGATGCTAACTTTTTTGGCTCAAAAGTCGTCATTTTGTTCAAACTAAGGTTTTAGTCCATTTTTCGTCAGTTACTCACTTTGGAAAAGTTTTTTTTTTTTCAAACGTCCACTGTAGTAGACATCGGTTTTTAGGAGGATAAGAGATCATTTCTCACCTTTTTTTTTTTTTTTTTTACTTTTGGTGTGAATGCTGACAAACAATTTCAACAAAAAAAGAACTAGTACGTATCTATAAAAAGGCTTTTTTTTTTTTCTTTTTTTTTAAAGAAGGGTTTTTAAGCCTTTTTTAAAAGCATACACAGTCTGTGGTACCCTCAGGTGGTCAGGGAGAGCGTTCCACAGACTGGGAGCGGCAGAGCAGAAAGCCCGGTCTCCCATAATTCGTAGCTTTGTCCTCGGAGGTTGGAGGAGGTTAGCCTGTCTGGAGCGGAGGTGTCGTGTGGAGGATTTGGGGGTGAGTAGTTCTTTGAGGTAGAGGGGGGCATTTCCATGGAGGCACTGGTGGGTAAGTAGGGAGACTTTGTATTCAATCCTGAGCTTATTTCGCAGCTGTGCACCTTGGGAGTCAAATAACTTGGTACAAAACCTATGCTAACTGTTCGCTAATGTTAACATGCTAGCATTAGCATGCTAACTTTTTTTTTGTTGCTAATTTGTTGCTAAGTCATATAACTTGGTACTTGACATATGCTGTTAACATGTTAACGTTACCATGCTAACTTTTGGGGCAATTTTGCCACCGTCATATAACTTGGTATGTGACATATGCTAACTGTTAGCATGCTAAAGCGTTCTAGGATTCTAATATTAGCATCCTGACTCTTTTAGCCAATTTTTCCAACTTACGCCTCAAAGTCATAATAGTATAACTGGGTATGTTAGCATGTTAACGTTATCCTGCATGCTAACTTTTTAGCCAATTTTGCCCAGTGCACCTCAGAGTCATATAACTTGGTATATAACATGCGCTAACTGTTAATATGCTAACGTTAGCGTGCTAACTTTTCAAGCTGACTTTTCCGCCGTACACCTCAGAGTCATATAGCTTGGTACATGACAAATACTATGATTAGCATGCTAAGTGTGCAAAGATTAGGACGTATGCTTACTTTTGTTCGCCAATTTTTCCCCGTTCACCTCAGTGGCATTTAACTTGGAACTGCTAAAGCACGCTACGATGCTAATATGAACATGCTAACTGTTTTAACCAATTTTTCTGCCTTACGCCTCAGAGTCATAGTCAAATAACTGGGTATGTTAGCATGTTAACGTTAACCTGCATGCTAACTTTTTAGCCAATTTTGCCAAATACACCTTGAAATCATATAACTTGCTAACTGTTAATATGCTAACATTAGCGTGCTAACTTTTTAAACCAAGTTTTCAGCCGTACACCTCAGTCATATAGTTTGGTTCATGACAGATACTAATAGTTAGCACGTTAACAATTGGTATCTGCAATTTCAACACATTACATTCAAAAAGCTGGTGAGTAATAAGTACAATACTTACAGTGTTAACACTTTTTGGGACGTAACAAGAAATAAAACCCACCATACACTATACACTACTGCTATCTAACGTCTTGGACTTGCAACTGTAATTGCATCTTAGCGTCATACTTGCAAATGAGACTCAGAAATGTGATAATAAAACAAGAAATAACTACTGGACAGCAGCTCATTTTTAAATGTTGCAAAATCATTTGTTTGTATTTATTAACACACACAAAAGTACACATTCCGAAAGGTATCGGTTCCAATGTGGAGGACACCCCTCACTAGACGTGATAACGACAACAGCTGATTACCATGGCAACCAGTTCACCCGTGCTGAGGGAGCACCCATCAGGACCCGGGAGAGTTGGGAGCAGCAGAAGGTGCAAGAAAGAAGCGAGGATACGTCCGTCAGACGCACCTTCAGTGCCGCGGTAAATGTTAGCAAGAAGGAGATGACAGCGTGGCGTCGTGGCCTGCAGCCATCCAGCAGCACAGCAGATGGTGGCAAGTGGCGGGCGAGCGAGAGAGAGAGAGAGAGAGAGAGAGAGAGAGAGAGAGAGAGAGCGAGAGAGAGAGAGAGAAAGAGAGAGAGAGAGATGGGGAAAGTGGTCGAGTGTGAGAGTGGATGGATGACAGGAAGAGCGAGTGGAGTGTGTTAAGGACACCAGTGAAGGGTCCTCGCCTCCTCGTGGGGGGGCAGGAGAGGCCGGGGGAGAGTCGCTCAATTGAGCCCCCCCCACCCCCGGCTCTTGAACCGGACCTGACCCGCCAGTGAAGCGTCTGGCCCGTGGGCCACCTGAGACCCACTCTGACACACGATCCACTCCCACACACGGGGAGAGGAACGCAGAGAAAGTGGGAGCACTCGAACGCACCGTCGCAGTTTTGTGAGCGCTGCCCGGGCTTGTAAAAGGCCGAGTGCAAGCTCGCCGTGTCAGCGTTTATCTTCTCCACGCCATGACTTCTAGCAACGTGCGATCTGCACCCACAAGGAATACAAGTTCTTCTCCAACACGAAAGATAACTTCTTCTCCAACAAGGAAGACAACCTCTTCTCCACCAAGGAAGACAACTTCTTCTCCAGCAAGGAAGATAACCTCTTCTCCGACAAGGAAAACAACTTCTTCTCCGACAAGGAACACAACCTCTTCGCAAACAAGGAAGACAATCTATTCGCCAACAAGGAAGACAACCTTTTAGCCAACAAGAAAGACAACCTCTTCGCCAACAAGGAAGACAACCTCTTCGCCAACAAGGAAGACAACATCTTGTTCAACAAAGAAGACATCTTCTCCATCAAGAAAGACAACCTCTTCTCCAACAAGGAAGACAACTTATTCTCCAGCTAGGAAGACAACCTCTTCTCCGACAAGGAAAACAACTTCTTCTCCGACAAGGAACACAACCTCTTCGCAAACAAGGAAGACAATCTATTCGCCAACAAGGAAGACAACCTTTTAGCCAACAAGAAAGACAACCTCTTCGCCAACAAGGAAGACAACCTCTTCGCCAACAAGGAAGACAACATCTTGTTCAACAAAGAAGACATCTTCTCCATCAAGAAAGACAACCTCTTCTCCAACAAGGAAGACAACTTATTCTCCAGCTAGGAAGACAACCTCTTCTCCGACAAGGAAAACAACTTCTTCTCCGACAAGGAACACAACCTCTTCGCCAACAAGGAAGACAACCCCTTAGCCAACAAGAAAGACAACCTCTTAGCCAACAAGAAAGACAACCTCTTCGCCAACAAGGAAGACAACCTCTTCTCCAATAAGGAAGACAACCTCTTCTCCAATAAGGAAGACAACCTCTTCTCCAACAAGAAAGACAACCTCTTAGACAACAATTAAGACCACTTCTTCTCCAACAAGAAAGACAACTTCTTCTCCAACAAGAAAGACAACTTCTTCTCCAACAAGAAAGATAACATTCTCCAACAAAGAAGACAACTTCTTATCCAACTAGGAAGACCACTTATTCTTCAACAAGGAAGACAACCTCTCCTCCAACAAGAAAGACAACCTCTTTGCCAACAAGGAAGACAACATCTTCTCCATCAAGGAAGACAACCTCTTCTCCAACAAGGAAGACAACCTCTTCTCCATCAAGGAAGACAACCTCTTCTTCAACAAGAAAGACAACCTCTTAGCCAACAATTAAGACAACTTCTTCTCCAACAAAAAAGACAACTTCTTCTCCAACAAGGAAGACAACTTCTTCTCCAACAAGAAAGATAACATTCTCCAACAGAGAAGACAACTTCTTATCCAACTAGGAAGACCACTTATTCTTCAACAAGGAAGACAACTTCTCCTCCAACAAGAAAGACAACCTCTTTGCCAACAAGGAAGACAACATCTTCTCCATCAAGGAAGACAACCTCTTCTCCAACAAGGAAGACAACCTCTTCTCCATCAAGGAAGACAACCTCTTCTTCAATAAGGAAGACAACCTCTTCTCCAACAAGAAAGACAACCTCTTAGCCAACAATTAAGACCACTTCTTCTCCAACAAGAAAGACAACTTCTTCTCCAACAAGAAAGATAACATTCTCCAACAAAGAAGACAACTTCTTATCCAACTAGGAAGACAACTTCTTCTCCAACAAGTAAGACCACTTCTTCTCCAACAAGAAAGATAACATTCTCCAACAAAGAAGACAACTTCTTATCCAACTAGGAAGACCACTTATTCTTCAACAAGGAAGACAACTTCTCCTCCAACAAGAAAGACAACCTCTTTGCCAACAAGGAAGACAACCTCTTCGCCAACAAGGAAGACAACTTCTTCTCCAACAAAGAAGACAACCTCTTCGGCAACAAGGAAGACAACATCTTCTCCATCAAGGAAGACAACCTCTTCTCCAACAAGGAAGACAACCTCTTCTCCATCAAGGAAGACAACCTCTTCTTCAACAAGAAAGACAACCTCTTCTCCAACAAGAAAGACAACCTCTTAGCCAACAATTAAGACCACTTCTTCTCCAACAAAAAAGACAACTTCTTCTCCAACAAGAAAGACAACTTCTTCTCCAACAAGAAAGACAACTTCTTCTCCAACAAGAAAGACAACTTCTTCTCCAACAAGTAAGACCACTTCTTCTCCAACAAGAAAGATAACATTCTCCAACAAAGAAGACAACTTCTTATCCAACTAGGAAGACCACTTATTCTTCAACAAGGAAGACAACTTCTCCTCCAACAAGAAAGACAACCTCTTTGCCAACAAGGAAGACAACCTCTTCGCCAACAAGGAAGACAACTTCTTCTCCAACAAAGAAGACAACCTCTTCGGCAACAAGGAAGACAACCTCTTTGCCAGCAAGGAAGACAACTTCTTCTCCAACAAGGAAGACAACTTATTTTCCAACAAGAAAGACAACTTCTTCTCCAACAAGGAAGACAACCTCTTCTCCAACAAGAAAGACAACCTCTTCTCCAACAAGAAAGACAACCTCTTCGCCAACAAGGAAGACAACCTCTTGGCCAACAAGGAAGACAACTTCTTCTCCAACAAGGAAGACAACTTATTTTCCAACAAGAAAGACAACTTCTTCTCCAACAAGGAAGACAACCTCTTCTCCAACAAGAAAGACAACCTCTTCTCCAACAAGAAAGACAACCTCTTCGCCAACAAGGAAGACAACTTCTTCTCCAACAAAGAAGACAACCTCTTCTCCAACAAGAAAGACAACTTTTTCTCCAACAAGAAAGACATCTTCTCCAACAAGAAAGACATCCTCTTCGCCAACAAGGAAGACAACCTCTTTGCCAACAAGGAAGACAACTTCTTCTCCAACAAGGAACACAACTTCTTCTCCGACAAGGAACACAACTTATTTTCCAACAAGGAAGACAACTTCTTCTCCAACAAGGAACACAACTTCTTCTCCGACAAAGAACACAACTTATTTTCCAACAAGGGAGACAACTTCTTCTCCAACAAGGAGGACAACTTCTTCTCCGACAAGGAACACAACTTATTTTCCAAAAAGGAAGACAACTTCTTCTCCGACAAGGAACACAACTTCTTCTCCGACAAGGGAGACAACCTCTTCTCCAACAAAAAAGACATCTTGTCCTACAAGGAGGACAACCTCCTGGCAACTGAGCTGACACTTTTTTACAGAGCACAACTGTAAACTGAAAGTGGTACAGCTGCTATTTTTACAGTAGAATTGCGGTAACTGAGCTAAATTGTTTAACGTAAAATATACAGTTGTTCTTACAGTGTATTACTGTAAATGGAAAAACAGTACGATTTACAGTAAAATTATGGCAACTGAGTTGCTAATTTTTTTTTTTTTACCGCAAACTTGAGTCGTCTTTATGGGGCATTACTGTAAATGTTATTTTTACGGTAAGATTTAGACAGGTTTTTTTAAACCATAAAATCTACACTCGTTTTTACAGTATATAACTGTAAATGGAAAAACTGTACCCACCTTTATTTTTACAGTAAAATTCTGGTGACTGAGTTGCCAGTTTTCTATTGTAAAATAAAGTGGGTTTTTTTTTACAGTTTACTACTTTTATTGGAAAAACAGTACTACTGTTATTTTTACAGCAGTATTCCGGCGATGAGCTAACAGTTTTACCGTAAAATCTACACTCCTTTTTTTATTTTATTTTTTTTACAATGTATTAATGTCAATGGAAAAACAGTACTAGCCTTTTTTGCAGTAAAATTCCAGTGACTGAGTTGCCAGTTTTTTACCGTAAAAGATATTGTCAATTTTTACAGTGTATTGCATTTTTCCCGCAGAATTCTGACATATGAGCTGTTTTTTTACAGTGCATTACTGTGAATAGAAAAACTGTAAAACTGTTATTTCAATAGAATTCTGCCAAATGAGCTGCCAGTTTATTACTATAAAATCTATGGTGTTTTTTACAGTGCATTACTGTAAAAGGAAAAACAGTACAAGTGTTATTTTTTGCAGTAGAATTCTGGCAGCCGTAAAATCTTATTGCCGCGGTTTTTAAAGAGTATGACTGTAACTGGTTCAACGGTACCACCGGTATTTTGACGGCAGAATTCCGGTGACTGTATTACTGTAAATGGAAAAACAGTACCACATTTTTTTGCAGTAAAATTCCAGTGACTGAGTTGGCAGTTTTTTCTTGTAAAATATAGTAATTTTTACAGTGTATTGCATTTTTCCGATAGAATTCTAGCTGTTTTTTTTATTATTTATTGTGAAATCGAGTTTATTTTTACAGTGCATTACTGTGAATAGAAAAACTGTAAAACTGTTATTTCAATAGAATTGTGCCAAATGAGCTGCCAGTTTATTACTGTAAATTATATGGTGGTTTTTACAGTGCATTACTGTAAATACAAAAACTGAAAAACTGTTATTATTTCATTATAATTCTGGCAAATGAGCTGCCAGTTTATTACTGTAAAATGTATGGTGGTTTTTACAATGCATTACTGTAAATCTAAAAACAATACGAGTGTTATTTTTGCAGTAGAATTGGGTCAGCCGTAAAATATATTTTTAAAGAGTATGACTGTAACTGGTCCAACGGTACCACTGGTATTTTGACGGTCTAATTCTGTGTATCCGGGATGTCACCAGCGAATATGTATCATCCTGAGAGCCAGCGTTCACTGTAGTGGACGTTATGTTTCTGCATAACAGTGCTACCGTTTTTTCCAAAATGTGGAACTCTAAAAGAATACGATAAAACCCTTTATTGCCGTTATTTGGTATTAACGGGTTGTCGACATAAACGGCGTGGCATGTAATACATGGAGGTTCTCTTTTTATGACTACATTAGGACTGAATTGCATGTTAAAAGAAAATAAAAGTGTGTTCATTTTTGATCATTCTTTTAATTTAAAAATGGATCTTAAAGTTAAAACGACTAAAATAAGTGAATATGTTTTACGTCTGTCATTGGTGGACGACATGTCTCGGGTCAGACTTTAATGTTTTCACGTTGAGTGTGTTTTTTTTTTTTAACGAATCAATTAGCGCCGTGAAGCGAAAGTCCACTTTCCTCGTGCACATAAAATTCGGCGATGAGGCCGTCTTTCACAGGAACAAGAAGACGTTAATGTCGCGGCGTCACTTAGCGGATCAATTAGCGCTGCAATATGCAAGTCCACTTTTCTCGTGCACATAAAAAACACAGCGAAAGGGGACAAACTGTCACCGGGAGTTCGGCGCCTTTCACAGGAACAAGAAGACGTTGATGTTGTCGCGCTATTATTTAACAAATTAATGAAGTCCACATGTCAGCACAAAGAACAGTGTCCAACAAACAGTTGAAATCGACTTGTTGTGCACATAAAAGAACAGCAAAGGGGACAATTTATGACCTGCACCAGGAAGCAAAACAGACATCAAACTTTAACCTTGTGGGATTTAACCATGACTTGACCAATCAATCGGCACTGAGTGGTTAAAGTCCTCTGTCTTGTTCGCATAAAACACTGCAAAATCCTCACTTGGTAGCAATAAAGTCGTCTTCCACAGCAACAAGAAGACAGACGGCAGACATCGGCTCTGCAATATCTGTGCGTTACTTAACGAATCAATTAGCTCTGCTAAGTTAAAGTCCGCTTTTTTGTGCGAATACAAACAGAGGATGTGACAAATTATCATCGGAAAGCGATTAAGTCGCTTTCCGCATGAACACGAAGACAGTGGACCTAAATGTTGTAATGCCAACGTATTACTTAACGAATCAATTAGCGCTTTAAAGTTAAAGTCTACCTTTCTGCACACTTAACCCTTGTGTAATGTTCATATTGTTGTTACACACACACACACACACATACACACACACACACACACACACACACACACACACACACACAGCAGGCCTAGACAGGAGGAGGACAGAGTGTAGGTACTAGAGATGCGCGGATAGGCAATTATTTCATCCGCAACCGCATCACAAAAGTCGTCAACCATCCGCATCCACCCGAACTAACATTTAATCAAAGCCGCACCCGCCCGTTGTTATATATCTAATATAGACGATGCAAGGCATTAGTGAGGTTATAAAGCTTTTGCCTGTTAAAGAAAGGAGACTGATCCAATGGAGCAGAGACATTCAATGCGTGCCACGCTGTCACACCAGTGCGCAATCATCTGGGAGCCGCGCCGAGCGCACCTCCAAGCGCACTCGCACCACTCAAACTGCTGGAGGCAGCTGCGTTCTATCTTGTTTTAACATCCTGTGGCACTCTTCTGGGATCACGGCGGACGAAACCGCTCGTGCTCAGGGTGTTTGTGGAGATTCGGGGTTTTGCACAAATGTGATGCACCATGTTAGATGTCCCGGTTTTGTGACTGTCGTAGACATAAACAGCGTCGCAGCTCTTGCAAATCACGTAGCCAGCATTACTATCATCCTGATTTACAACCTCATAAAAACGAGTCCACGCTGAACTTTTCTGGCCTTTTTTTCCCCCTGGTCTTTAGTATTCCCTTTTTTAGTTTGTCGCGTACCACGTTTGCTGCCGGCGTTGCCATCTCTTTTTTTCTTCTTCTGTTGTGGCATATGCTGCAGGTGCCTGCTCGTTTTTCGTATGTGGGTAACAACATTTAACTATGTATATATATTTCCGAATTGGTTTAACTGCCACCCGCCTGAATCTATTTAAAATCTAATTTTTTTTCATTTCAACCGCCCGACCCGACCCGCGGATAAAATCTTTTTTTTTTTTTATTTCAACCGCTCGACCCGCGGATAATCCGCGGACTCCGCGGTTGTGTCCGCAAACCGCGCATCTCTAGTAGGTACACAGAACATCAGAGGGTCAAATGTGCGACAAAATGAGAGCAGACAGTGTTGACAAACAATGTTGCAACCTTGTGTGGGAACCGCAGGTGCAGAAACACAAAAGAAGAATCCCTGTGGGATGCAGAAACTGGCAGAGAAATTTTCCGTGCAACGTTCATATTGTTGTTACTCGGCCAGCGTTTGTGGGTCTGGTGGACCCGTTGCATTTTGTGGCTTTTAATGCCTCACAATCAAACACTTTTATGTTAAAATACTGAACAGATGTTTACCTTATCCCAATAAACATCTGTTCAGTATTTTAACATAAAAGTGTTTGATTTGAGACAAGAGCTATAGCAGGGGTGCTCACACTTTTTCTGCAGGAGAGCTACTTTTCAATTGATCAAGTCGTGGGGATCTACCTCATTCATATATATAATTTATATTTACTTATTTATGAAATATATGTTTTTGTTAATAAGTTAAAGGTGTTTAATGATAATGCAAGCATGTTTAACACATATAGTTAATATTGTTAATAAATTAAAGGTGTTTAATGATAATGCAATCATGTTTAACACATAGTTAATATTGTTAATAAATTAAAGGTGTTTAATGATAATACAAGTATGTTTAATACATATAGTTAATATTGTTAACAAGTTAAAGGTGTTTAAAGATAATACAAGCATGTTTAACACATATAGTTAATATTATTAACAAGTTAAAGGTGTTTAATGATAATACAGGCATGTTTAACACATATAGATTCCTTTCTTTCATGAAGACAAGAATATAAGTTGGTGTATTACCTGATTCTGATTACTTGCATTGATTGGAATCAGACAGTTGTGCTAAAAACGTCCGCATTTTCGAATGGAGGAGAAAAAAGTCCTCCTTTCTGTCCAATACCACATGAAAGTGGTTGGTTTTTGGCATCTTATTTGTCCAGCTTCCGTACTCCTTTGTATACACTTTACAAGAAATACATTGTCGGCAAACTCCGTAGCTTGCTAGCTTGTGCACGCCAGCTTTCTGAGACTCTTATTTTGTTAGCGCAACTGTGCAGTCGGTCTTTGGAGTTTTGACGACAGGTACGGCGCCAGAGTCTGTTGAAATAAAGTGTTTCTCGCCTTCCAGTCGGTCATTTTAATGAGCTGGCAGCAGCCAGCGTCATCTCAGAAGACCATCGGGTGCCGTGAAAGTCAATCAAGTGACAAAAGTGACGTCATAGTGAAGATTTATGATCACTCATTTTTAGGACTATTTTTTTAATGCCTGGCTGGCGATCGACTGACACACCCTCCATGATCGACCGGTAGCTCACGATCGACGTAATGAGCACCCCTGAGCTATAGTGATGCATGCTTGGTTATGGTTTAAAGTCATATCCAACAATTGCGACAACGACTTTTTGAGTTTCATTTTTGAATGATTTCTGCTGGTGGTGTTCCTCCGCATTTTTCCAATGGAAAAAAATGTGCCTTAGCTCAAAAAAGGTTGAAAAACACTGCTCTAAACAATACTTCCAAAATCAATAATCACTGTAAAGTTCAAGTATTAACGACAAAATTTCACTAGAAAGCAATTAAGTTGTCTTTCACAGAACAGGAAGACATTTGCATTGTAACGTTTATGCATTACTTAAAGGGGAACGTTATCACAATTTCAGAATGGTTAAAACCATTAAAAATCAGTTCCCAGTGGCTTATTTTATTTTTCAAAGTTTTTTTCAAAATTTTACCCATCACGCAATATCCCTAAAAAAAAGCTTCAAAGTGCCTGATTTTAACCATCGTTATATACACCCGTCCATTTTCCTGTGACGTCACATAGTGATGCCGATACAAACAAACATGGCGGATAGACGTACTTGCCAACCCTCCCGAATTTTCCGGGAGACTCCCGAAATTCAGCGCCTCTCCCGAAAACCTCCCGGGACAAATATTCTCCCGACAATCTCCCGATTTTCAGCTGGAGCTGGAGGCCACGCCCCCTCCAGCTTTATGCGGACCTGAGTGAGGACAGCCTTTTTTTTTATGAAGGGAGGACCACAGGGTGACAAGAACTAAGTCATCCAGACTAGAGATAAATTGTATTATGTTTATCTTACCTAAAAATAAATATATATATATATATATTTTTTTTTTTTTAAACTAAATACATTTTTACTATATTTTGCTAAAAACATCAAAATTAATTGTATTTTTATTTGTATTTTTTCTGACTCCTTATTACATCCAACCATAGAATTATACATTAAAATAGACATATTGGAAATAATTAATAATTACATGATCTTAATAATTCATTTAAAATGACCATATTTAATTATTAAAATAATTGCTTGTTTATCAACAACTTTAGCATTTTATTCATCACATTTTCAAGCTCTCAGAAGCCAAGTTATGTTATATTCCTTAAGATTTATTTATGCAAGTTTGAAGTATCAATTATCTAAACACAGTTTTGAATGCATATTTTCAGGATGTAGATATATATATATATATATATATATATATATATATATATGTGTGTGTGACAGTTTGACCCCACACTGTCACTGTTTGACCTTTGGACTTCCTCCCAAACCGTGCACATTTGTTAGGAAGCTCAACATGGACACACAAACATTCAATTTTGTTAGCCAGTGAAAAGCATGTGCTCAACAAACAAATTGTTACCTGTCACTCACCATGGCTCTGAACAGATGACTAAAAGAGTCAGGGTGGGGTTGAGGGCTTTATATAGGTGACCACACCTGCATTCACTAATTAGGCCAAATTTGGGTCGAACCATGATCTTCAAATGCTGGGTGTTACAGAAGGACACTGGACATTTAAAAGTTGTGTTGTCTAATCCTGAATCTACTATGTACAAAAATGACTGCTCTACACATGCAAAAGTACTATGTGAATACTTTTAGACATGTGATGGTTATTTATGGTGTAATGTACAAAATGACTGTTTTCTTCATTCCCCCTTTCAAATTGGTCCCAGCTAGTGGGCGGGGCTAAGGGCTATTTAAGTTGGAAAAATGCCGTTTTTCTGACTGCTGTCGGTCACTGCAAGAGAAGGATCTCTGTTCTGAGCAAGAGTTTCGGTCTCCATGCATCAAACATCTACTGAGATTGTGGGTGCTTTGTTTTTTCTGTCGTTGTTCACCTTTTGACACTTTTTGGGATTTCAATAAATGTTTGTAAACTGTTACCAACTGCGTGCCTTGCCATCCTTGATTTGAAAGTCTGGTTTGCAAAGGTTACATTACCTTCACCTGAGCCGGGGTGTGACAATATATATTTATATATATATATATATATATATATATATATATATATATATATATATATATATAAGAATGTAAGTGTGTATGTGTGCAAGTGTGTATGTGTGTAAGTGGGCAAGTGTGCAAGTGTATAAGTATGTAAGTGTACAAGTGTGCATGTGTGTAAGTGTGTAAGTGTGCAAGTGTACAAGTGTGCAAGTGGGTAAGTATGCAAGTGTGCACGTGTGTGAGTGTGCAAGTGTGTATGTGTGCATGTGGTCAAATGTGCAAGTGTGCGATTGTGGAAGTGTGCAAGTGTGTAAGTGTGCAAGTGTGCATGTGTGTAAGTGTGCAAGTGTGTATGTGTGCATGTGGGCAAGTGTGCAAGTGGGCAAGTGTGTGATTGTGTAAGTGTGTAAGTGTGCAAGTGTGTAAGTGTACAAGTGTGCCCATGTGTAAGTGTGCAAGTGTGTATGTGTGCAAGTATGCAAGTATGCAAGTGTGTAAGTATGTAAGTGTACAAGTGTGCAAGTGGGCAAGTGTGCAAGTATAAGTGTGCAAGTGTGTATTTTTTGCAAGTGTGCAAGTGTACAAGTGTGCAAGTGTGTATGTGTGCACGTGTGTAAGTGTGCAAGTGTGTAAGTATGTAAGTGTGCAAGTGTGCAAGTGGGCAAGTGTGTATGTGTGGAAGTGGACACGTGTGCAAGTATATGTGTGCAAGTGTGCAAGTGTGTATTTTTTGCAAGTGTGCAAGTGTGTATATGTGCAAGTATGCAAGTGTGTAAGTGTGTAAGTATGTAAGTGTGCAAGTGTGTAAGTATGTAAGTGTGCAAGTGTGCAAGTGGGCAAGTGTGTATGTGTGCAAGTGGACAAGTGTGCAAGTATATGTGTGCAAGTGTGCAAGTGTGTATTTTTTGCAAGTGTGCAAGTGTGCAAGTGTGTAAGTGTGCAAGTGTGTATGTGTGCAAGTGTGTAAGTGTATATATGTATATATATATATATATATATATATATATATATATATATATATATATATGTATATGTATGTATATATATATATATGTTTGAAATACTTGACTTGGTGAATTCTAGCTGTCAATATACTCCTCCCCTCTTAACCATGCCCGCGCCCTCAACCACGCCCCCGTCCCACCCCCCCCACCTCCCGAAATCGGAGGTCTCAAGGTTGGCAAGTATGCGGATAGAACAGCAAGTTTATAGCGACATTAGCTCGGATTCAGACTCGGATTTCAGCGGCTTAAGCGATTCAACAGATTACGCATGTATTGAAACGGATGGTTGTAGTGTGGAGGCAGGTAGCGAAAACGAAATTGAAGAAGAAACTGAAGCTATTGAGCCATATCGGTTTGAACCGTATGCAAGCAACACCGACGAAAACGACACGACAGCCAGCGACACGGGAGAAAGCGAGGACGAATTTGGCGATCGCCTTCTAACCAACGATTGGTATGTGTTTGTTTGGCATTAAAGGAAACTAACAACTATGAACTAGGTTTACAGCATATGAAATACATTTGGCAACAACATGCACTTTGAGAGTGCAGCCAGCCCAGTTTTCATCAATTAATATATTCTGTAGACATACCCTCATCCGCTGTCTCACCCATTTAGAGTTCGGAAATCGGTTAAAAAAATATATGGTCTTTTTTCTGCAACATCAAGGTATATATTGACGCTTACATAGGTCTGGTGATAATGTTCCCCTTTAACGGATCAATTAGCACTGTTAGGTTAAAGTCCACTTCTTTTGTTTACATCAAATCACAGGGAAGCGACAAATCCTCACAGGGTAGCAATAAAGTCGTCTTTTACGGGACCAACAAGTTAAATATCTGACATTAATTATGAAATCAATTAGCACTGTAAGGTTAAATTCCACTTCTTCAGTTCGCGTAAAAACACAGTAAGGACGACAAATTCTTAATAGGTAGCAATTAAGAAGAAGACAGATGTAAAATATCTTTGTTACTTACATAATAAATTAGCACTGTCAAGTTCAATTATCTTTTTATACAAATAAAGACAAATTTCCCTAGAAAGCAATTAAGTTGTCTTTCACAGAACAGGAAAATATGTGCATTACTTAACAAATCAATTGGCACTGTTAAGTTAAAGTCCACTTATTTTGTTTACATAAATCCCAGCGTAGGGTAGCAATAAAGTTGTCTTTCACGGGAACAAGAAGAGAGACAGCAGAAGTAAAATTTCTAAACAATACTTAGGATATCAACTAGCACTGCTCGGTTAAAATCCACTTCTTTTGTTTACGTAAAATCACAGCTAAGCAACAAATCCTCACAACGTAGCAATTAATTTAAGACAGACAGCAGATGTTAATAATAATAATAATAATAGATTTTATTCGTAAAAAAACGCTTTATATTGAGTAAACGATCTCAAAGTGCTACAGTGTGTTAAAAAAAAAAAAAGATAATAAAGAAATAAATAAAAATAAAAACTATAACAGCCATATAGCTATAACTAGTATGCATATATCTAAAAAAAATTTTTTTTATTTTTTTAAAAAAAGCAGGGCTTTTAAGCCTTTTTTTTTTTTAAAAACATCCACAGTCTGTGGTGCCCTCAGGTGGTCAGGGAGAGCGTTCCACAGACTATACCTAGGCGTTACTTATTCAATCAGTTAGCCCTGTAAAGTTAAAATATGTGTTTGCATTAATAGACAAATCTTCACCAATGTAGTCGTCTTTGACAGAAACAGGAAGACAGACAGCAGACTTTGACACTAACATGAATGAATGACTTAACGAATCAATAAGCACTACTAAGTTGAAGTCCACTTTTTGTATTGACATACAACCACAGGTCAAGCAACAAATCCTCAAAGTGCTACAGTGTGTTCAAAAAAATAAAAAGATAATAAAGAAATAAATAAAAATAAAAACTAGAACAGCCATATAGCTATAACTAGTATGCATATATCTAAAAAAAAAAAGTTTTTTTTAAAAAGAAGGGCTTTTAAGCCTTTTTTAAAAACATCGACAGTCTGTGGTGCCCTCAGGTGGTCAGGGAGAGCGTTCCACAGACTATACCTAGACGTTACTAGTCGTCTTTGACAGAAACAGGAAGACAGACAGCAGACTTTGACACTAACATGAATGAATTACTTAGCAAATCAATAAGCACTACAAAGTTGAAGTCCACTTTTTGTATTGACATACAACCACAGGTCAAGCAACAAATCCCCACAAGGTAGCAATGAAGTCATCTTTCACAGGAACAGGAAGACAGCTTAACGGATCAATTAGCACTGCAGTGTTAAAGTCCACTCGTTTGCATTCATAACGACACATCTTTACCATAAGGTAATAGAGTCGTTTTTCACAAGAACACGAAGACACAGTAGATGTTAAATATCTAAGCATGACCTATAAAAATCAATTTGCACTGTTGAGTTGAAGTAAATCATTTTGTACACAAAGACACATCTTAACCAAGAAGCCATGAAGTTGTCTTTTAAAGAAACAAGAAGATAGCCAGTGTGGAGGGGGGCGTGGCCTGCGGGCCTGCCGCGGAACGGGGTGTGCAAGGACCGGCCTCGAAGACAGTGACAGGTGAGTAGATGGCCCAGGCGGGCCTTGTTATCTAATCACCTGTCGTCCTTTATTAGCAGCAGCCGGAGCGAGACACGGGGGTTGGAGTTGGGAGCTGGACAGAGAGCGAGAGACACACGCCTAAAAGGGACCGCTGAAAAGCAATCCAAATCTACTCTTTTGCACACATTAAAACAAAACCAGGAATCAATGGAGTCGTCTTTTACACAGCAGGCGTTAAATATCTGTGTTACTTACAAAATCAACCATCACTGTGAAGTTAAAGTAAATATTTTGTGTGCAAAAAGACAAATCTTTACCAGGAATCAATGAAGTTGTCTTTAAAAGGAACAAGACGACAGACATTAAATATATTTTGCATTACTTAACAAATCAATTAGACTGTACAGTTCAAGTATTTTTTTTTGCACAAAGACAATGAAGTCCTTCACAGGAACAAAAAGACACAGCAGACTTTTAAAACATCTAAGCATTAGCTACAAAATCCACTAGCACTGTAAAGTGAAAGTATTTGTTGCAGAAATATTCAGCAGTAAAGAACGGAGTCGTCCTCCACAGGAACAAAAAGACGGACAACAAGTCACTTTCACTCCAGCAAAGTGGAAAAACGTGACCCCTCCCCCCCAAAAAAGTCAAAGAAAATAGAATTCCGGTGGATGAGCGGCGATGTAACAAGTCGCCCCCGTGGCCCCCCCTCCTAAAAACACCCCCTCGGGCGGGAGAATATCCCGCTATTGTGGCGTTAACCCGCGAGACCTGGCGGGGAATGTAAACCTTTCACATCGCATTTGTAAGCCGTGCTGCTCATGACACAGCAGCGCTCCACTTGCACTCCTCGCTCACACTTGTCTTCTTACATGCACTGGAACCCTGCGTGTGTAAGTGTGCAAGTGTGCAAGTGTGCAAGTGTGTATGCGTGCAAGTGTGCAATCGTGTAAGTGTGCAATTGTGTAAGTGTGCATGTGTGCAAGTGTGCAAGAATGCAAGTGTGTATGTGTGCAAGTGTGTAAGTGGTCAAGTGTGCAAGTGTGTAAGTATGTAAGTGTGCAAGTGTGCATGTGTGCAAGTGTGTAAGTGTGTAAGTGTGCAAGTGTGTATTTGTGCATGTGGGCAAGTGAGCAAGTGTGCGATTGTGTAAGTGTGCAAGTGTGCATGTAGGTAAGTGTGCAAGTGTGTAAGTGTACAAGTGTGTAAGTGTGTGTGTGCAAGTGTGCAACAAGTGTGCAAGTATGTGTGTGCAAGTGTGTATGTGTGCAAGTGTGCAAGTGTGTATTTTTTGCAAGTGTGCAAGTGTACAAGTGTGTAAGTATGTAAGTGTGCAAGTGTGCAAGTGTGTAAGTATGTACGTGTGTAAGTGTGTGTGTGCAAGTGTGCAACAAGTGTGCAAGTATGTGTGTGCAAGTGTGTATGTGTGCAAGTGTGCAAGTGTGTATTTTTTGCAAGTGTGCAAGTGTGTATTTTTTGCAAGTGTGCAAGTGTACAAGTGTGCAAGTGTGTATGTGTGCAAGTGTGCAAGTGTGCAAGTGTGTATGTGTGCAAGTGTGTAAGTGTGTAAGTGTGCAAGTAGGCAAGTGTGCAAGTGTACAAGTGGGCAAGTGTGCAAGTGTGCATGTGTGTAAGTGTGTAAGTGTACAAGTGTGCACATGTGTAAGTGTGCAAGTGTGCATGTGTGCAAGTGTGTAAGTGTGTAAGTGTGTAAGTATGTAAGAGTGCAAGTGTGCAAATGTGTAAGTGTGTAAGTTTGTATTTAAGTGTGCAAGTGCGCAAGTGTGTAAGTGTGCAAGTTTGTATTTTTTGCAAGTGTGCAAGTATACAAGTTTGTAAGTGTGCAAGTGTGTAAGTGTGTATTTAAGTGTACAAGTGTGCAAGTGTGTAAGTGTGTAAGTGTGCAAGTGTGCAAGTGTGTATGTGTGCAAGTGTGTAAATGTGTAAGTGTGTAAGTGTGCAAGTGTGTATGTGTGCAAGTGTGTATGTGTGCAAGTGTACAAGTGTGTAAGTGTGCAAATGTGTAAGTGTGCAAGTGTACAAGTGTACAAGTGTGCAAGTGTGTAAGTGTGCAAGTGTGCAAGTGTGCCAGTGTGCAAGTATGTAAGTGTACAAGTGTGTAAGTGTGCAGGTGTGCAAGTGTGCAAGTGTGTAAGTATGTAAGTGTGCAAGTGTGTAAATGTGTAAGTGTGTAAGTGTGCAAGTGTGTGTTTAAGTGTGCAAGTGTGTAAGTGTAAGTGTGTAAGTGTGCAAGTGTGTATGTGTGCAAGTGTGCAAGTGTGTATGTGTGCAAGTGTACAAGTGTGTAAGTGTGCAAGTGTGTAAGTGTGTAAGTGTGCAAG
>NC_084553.2:11395950-11403450 GCF_033978685.3 Nerophis lumbriciformis
TAGACGTCCTTGACTGACACACACACACACACACACACACTGCAAATAAGTACACACTTGTAAAGGTGCCTTTACTGTACAACAATTGTGTCCAAAGTGCGGGCCGGAGGTCATTTGGTGCCCGCGGTTCACTTTTAATCAACCCTCTGCATATTATAACTAAATGACATCATTAAATATGACATTAGTTTGCTGTGTCAGCTGGAACAAAACGCTGGGACATCGACGACGTGTATCGTCCTCACACTTTTTATTGATGCATTATATTAATTGCTTCTTTTTGTTTGTTTTTACCTTTCAAGGTACCTAAAAAGTACCTTGAATCCCCTTAAAAAGGGTTCTCCTCGGCGAAAATATGCATTATTAATAACATGTGTGTTTAACGTGTGGAGTCAAAGGTCGCCGCGTTACAAGGCTGAGGTCACGAGGGCGTGTTAGCGATGCCGCGAGGGGAGGGTGGGGTAGAGGCACACGGCGGGGGGGTTACTACTGTAACACACACACATGCAGAGGCGCTGTCGCCACCAACGGGCAGGTATGAGAAGGACGCGGGGGGCGTGGCCTCGTCACAGTGACTGTGTATTAATTAATGGACACCTCGCTCCCCCTCCCTCTCCAGCTGCTCCCACAGGCCCGGGGGGGTGGGTACCACCCTGACACACACACACACACACACACACACACACACACACACACGGCACGTTAAGTCAGGCCGGCACCGTGTGTGTGTGGTTGCAAAAAAAAAAAAAAAGGTCTGACTGCGGAGTGGATTCGCCGTCACAGTCCGGCGAGCGACTGACTGACAGGTGACATCCTCGGAAAACATCACTTGCTGACCACCACCAGGGTGGCGCACACACACACACACACACACACACACACACACACACACACACACACACACACACACACACACACACACACACACACACACACACACACACACACACACACAGGCACGCTCGCGCAGTTAGGCATAACCCATCTGCACTTGTTAAAGCATCAGATAAAAGACGATGAATCACAGCAGGTGGCCTCCTTTGCATGCATGTCGCCGCCGAGTCGTTTTTTTTTAAACGTGTTCCTAACTGACGGACTTGCGAGGTGAAGCTGGACTGCAGGGGTCAAAGGTCAACGCACACTAACAGGATTACAAGCAGGCCAGGTTGTCCCCATTCAAAAAAAAATGCCACAATTTAGATTCCAGCATATTTTCCTGCACTGGTGTTCCCATTCAAAAGTATCATTTAAAAAAAAAAAAAAAAAGGCACCATTTAGAATGTAACCTCTTTTAGAGCACAGTTGTACCATCCCTGAGAGTCGTAGGAAAACAGCACAATTTGGAATGTGATTTCTTTTAGTGCACAGATGTTGCCATTCAAAAATATAATAAAAAAAAAAAAAGGCACAATTTAGAATTATGCCTCTTTTAGACGAGTTGTTGGCTCGATTTCGAATGTAACCTCTTTTCGTGCACAGTTGTTGCCATTCAAAACTCTCATAGGAAAACAGCACAATTTAGATTGTAACCACTTTTAGTGCACAGTTTGCATTCAAAAGTCTCATAGGAAAACAGCACAATTTAGAATGTAACCTCTTTTAGTGCACAATTGTTGCCATTCAAAACTCTCATAGGAAAACAGCACAATTTAGAATGTAACATCTTTTAGTGCACAGTTGTACCATTCAAAAGTGTCACAGGAAAACGACACTATTTAGAATGTAACCTCTTTTCACGCACAGTTGTTGCCAATCAAAAGTGACATAAGAAAACAGCACAATTTAGATCGTAACCTCTTTTAGTGCACAGTTGTTGCCAATCAAAAGTGACATAAGGAAACAGCACAATTTAGAATGTAACCTCTTTTACTGCACAATTGTTGCCATTCAAAACTCTCATAGGAGAACAGCACAATTTAGAATGTAACCTCTTTTCGTGCACAGTTTCCGTTCAAAAGTGTCATAGGAAAACGACACAATTTAGAATGTAACCTCTTTTTGTGCACAGTTGCCATTCAAAAGCCTCATACTAAAAATGCACAATTTAGAATGTAACCTCATTTAGTGGTCAATTGTCGCCATTCAAAACTCTCATAGGAAAACAGCACAATTTAGAATGTAACATCTTTTAGTGCACAGTTATCATTCAAGAGTGTCATACTAAAAAGGCACAATTTAGAATGTAACCTCTTTTAGTGCACAGTTGTTGCCATTCAAAACTCTCATAGGAAAACAGCACAATTTAGATTGTAACCTCTTTTAGTACACAGTTTCCATTCAAAAGTGTCACAGGAAAACAACAATATTTAGAATGTAACCTCTTTTACTGCACAATTGTTGCCATTCAAAACTCTCATAGGAAAACAGCACAATTTAGAATGTAACCTCTTTTCGTGCACAGTTTCCATTCAAAAGTGTCATAGGAAAACGACACAATTTAGAATGTAACCTCTTTTTGTGCACAGTTGCCATTCAAAAGCCTCATACTAAAAATGCACAATTTAGAATGTAACCTCTTTTAGTGCACAATTGTCGCCATTCAAAACTCTCATAGGAAAACAGCACAATTTAGAATGCAACCTCTTTTCGTGCACAGTTGTTGCCAATCAAAAGTGACATAAGAAAACAGCACAATTCAGAATGTAACCTCTTTTTGTGCAGTTGCCATTCAAAAGTCTCATACTAAAAAGGCACAATTTAGAATGTAACATCTTTTAGTGCACAATTGTCACCATTCAAAACTCTCATAGGAAAACAGCACAATTTAGAATGTAACCTCTTTTAGTGCACAGTTGCCATTCAAAAGTGACATACTAAAAAGGCACAATTTAGAATGTAACCTCTTTTAGTGCACAGTTACCATTCAAAACTCTCATAGGAAAACAGCACAATTTAGAATGTAACATCTTTTAGTGCACAGTTGCCATTCAAGAGTCTCATACTAAAAAGGCACAATTTAGAATGTAACCTCTTTTAGTGCACAGTTATCATTCAAGAGTGTCATACTAAAAGGCACAATTTAGAATATAACCTCTTTCAGTGCACAATTGTTGCCATTCAAAACTCTCATAGGAAAACAGCACAATTTAGAATGTAACCTCTTTTCGTGCACAGTTGTACCATTCAAGGGTGTTATACTAAAAAGGCACAATTTAGATTGTAACCTCTTTTAGTGCACAGTTGCCATTCAAAACTCTCATAGGAAAACAGCACAATTTTTGTGCACAGTTGCCATTCAAAAGTGTCATAGGAAAACGACACTATTTAGAATGTAACCTCTTTCAGTGCACAATTGTTGCCATTCAAAACTCTCATAGGAATACAGCACAATTTAGAATGTAACCTCTTTTCGTGCACAGTTGTACCATTCAAGGGTGTTATACTAAAAAGGCACAATTTAGATTGTAACCTCTTTTAGTGCACAGTTGCCATTCAAAACTCTCATAGGAAAACAGCACAATTTTTGTGCACAGTTGCCATTCAAAAGTGTCATAGGAAAACGACACTATTTAGAATGTAACCTCTTTTTGTGCACAGTTGTTGTCAATCAAAAGTGACACAAGGAAACAGCACAATTTAGAATATAACCCCTTTTAGTGCACAGTTTGCATTCAAAACTCTCATAGGAAAACAGCACAATTTAGAACGTAACCTCTTTTAGTGCACAGTTGTATCATTCAAAACTCTCATAGGAAAACGACACAATTTAGAATGTAACCTCTTTTAGTGCACAGTTGCCATTCAAGAGTGTTATACTAAAAAGGCACAATTAAGAATGTAACCTCTTTTAGTGCACAATTGTCGCCATTCAAAACTCTCATAGGAAAACAGCACAATTTAGATTGTAACGTCTTTTTGTGCACAGTTGCCATTCAAGAGTGTCATACTAAAAAGGCACCATTTAGAATGTAACCTCTTTCAGTGCACAATTGTTGCCATTCAAAACTCTCATAGGAAAACAGCACAATTTAGAATGTAACCTCTTTTAGTGCACAGTTGCCATTCAAGAGTGTTATACTAAAAAGGCAAAATTTAGAATGTAACCTCTTTTAGTGCACAATTGTTGCCATTCAAAACTCTCATAGGAAAACGACACTATTTAGAATGTAACCTCTTTTAGTGCACAGTTGTTGCCATTCAAAACTCTCATAGGAAAACAGCACAATTTAGATTGTAACCTCTTTTAGTGCACAGTTTGCATTCAAAACTCTCATAGGAAAACGGCACATTTTAGAATGTAACCTCTTCTCATGCGCAGTTGCTGCCATTCAAGAGTGTCATAAGAAAGCAGCACAGTTTAGAATCTAACCTCTTTTCGTGCACCGTTGCCATTCGAGAGCGTCACAGGAAAACGACACTATTTAGAACGTAACCTCTTTCAGTGCACACGGTTGGTCCCAGTCAAAAGTGTCAAGAGGGAAACGGCACAATTTCCAGTCGACTCTCACATCTTTTACCGCTTGTTCACATTCAGAAGTCCCATTTAAAGCAAGCCCGATTTAGAACGTGGACATCTGTTAGCGCATACTTGCTCCCATTCAAAAGTGTCATAGGAAAAAATGGCACAATTTACAGTAGAATGTAACATCTATGGCTTGTTTGAGTGGAGTCGTCCACTCAAAAGTGACACAATTGACAATCTTTTCATCCCACAGTAAGAGTGTCATAAGGGAAAAAAGCCACAATTTCCATCTTTTACTGCTTGTTCACATTCAGAAGTCCCATTTTAAAAAAATGCATAATTTAGAGTGGGACATATTTGACTGCATGGTTGTTCACATTCCAAAAAAAAAAAAAAAAAAAAAGACACAATTTAGAATGTAACACAGGTGTTACATTCTAAATTGTGGCATTTTTTTTATTTTTTTTAATGGCACTTTTGAGTGGGAATGGTATGAGTTGTTCCCCGTTAGGGTGCGCGCAGGTTCCCCCTTCAAAAGTCCCATTAGGAAGAAAAAAAAAGGCACAATTTAAGAAGGGAAACATCGTTCCGTGATTGGAGTGGACACTAAAGTAGACTCCTTCACTTCACCAGTGGTCAACTTTGACCCCCCCACACAACGACCAACACCCACTCTGAGTGACATCCCCCCCCCCTCTCTCTCTCTCTCTGCACACACACACACACACACACAAGCATGTCATACGTCCTCCGTGCGTGTGCCGTGTACATTCCACGCAAAAATGGTGTCTTTCATTCTTCAACTTTTGTATTTTGGAAATTAAAAAAAAACAAAAAAAAAAAACACGTCAAGTGTCCCGTTGAGGACAAAGTTTTGTTTTGGTCAGATGTTTGAAAATTTAAAAAAAAAAAAAAAAAAAGTCCACGCACACGACTCGCAAAATGACACTTTGATGGAGCGCGTGTAAATTTGTTGCGTGAATCTGATAATAAAAAAATAAATATAAAAAAAAAGCGGTTTCTTACCTTTTTTTTTTTTTTGTTCCACCCTCCCTCAAAAAGGAATTCCCTCGCGTGCACGGCGTCCACGGAACGGCGGAGAGCGAAAAGTGCGTGTGGGACCTGTTAGACAGCCTCCACGCTGCGTGCGCGCATCCTGACCTGACGTGGGAATCTTGTCCTTTTCCACCCCCCTTTCCCCTCCCCCCCTCCTCCCCCTCCCCTCACCGGACCACGGCGGCGCGGGCGCCGGTGTATCCCGGACACGAGCACGAGAGCGCTCGGCGTGGACGTTTTTTTCCGCGCGGTGCGGCGGCGGCGGCGAGTGGCGGGAAAAAGCAACGCCGGCTTCGACGGACCAAAATGGGGGGACTTGGGTATCAAAAAAAAAAAAAAACCAAAAAACCCAATGACTTTTCTTTTTTTTTTGGGTACCCTCCATCCATCCATCCATTTTCTACCGCTTGTCCCTTTCGCGTTTTGATGAAAAGACTGAAAGTGCGTCCTTACCTTGGCGGAGGTCCTTCAAGAAGAAGAAGAAGAAGAGTCCGGGGGTCGTGCGTGTGGCGCGTAACTGTGCGCTTAAACAAGTCCTGAGTGGTCCATATGACGCGCGTAAATGTGTGCGCGCGTTGTTAAATACGTGCGTGTTTAAATATGTGTGTGTGCACTGTAACCTTGTGGTGTGTTGATGTAAATAAGCCTGCTCGCTGCCTTGCTTCCTCGCCTCCCTCCCTCCCTCCCTCCTTCCTTTCCTCGCCTGCCTCCTCCTCCTCCTCCTCGCACAATTAACAACAATTAAGTGCAATTAGCTTTATTATTTATTACCGTTATTATCTTCATCGTGGCTTCATTGTTCAAAATATTTAAATAAAGAAAAGTTCGATTACTTGCAGCAAGTTTAGAGTGGAAACAGTGAAAAAAAAAAGTGAAAAAAAAAAAAAAAGTGTTGGGAAGGAGTAGGTCAATCCATATGTCGATAGTGCCGATACCAAGGGTAGGGTCGATACGAGTGCACGGTCTATCGTTCAATTTCCTGTCATAAATGTGTTTCTTGTGTGTGTGTGTGGGGGGGGGGGGGGAGTGGGTTCATCCATGCATCAGCGAGTGCCGATACCAAGGGTATTATCATATTGGGTCGATGCAAGCGTGATAAGATCGATATATGACAGTTTATTGTCATAAATGTATTGTCTTGTGTCGCTTATATGTCGATTTGTTTGGTGTTTTAGGGGGGCCAATAATACTCTTTGCTTTATTTTCTTATTTTGCACTTTTTTTATTATTACATTTTTTTGACAAATATATACACACACACATACAAACATACATATATACATTCATATACACGTATACACATACATATATACGCATATATACATACACACATATATACACGTACACATACACATATATATATATATACATATATACATGTATGTATATATATATATATACACTTATATACAAAATTTACATATAATCATACACATATATACATTTATATACACATACATACTGTATATACATACACATACATACATGAAAATACATATATACATTTATATGTATATACATATGCATATATATGCTTATACATACATATACGGATACACATACATATGCAGATACACACACATATGCATGTATACATAAATACATACGTATATATACACACACATATACAAATACATGCACACACATATATACATACTGTATACACACACACACAAATATACATATATATGTATGTATGTAAATATACACACATACATATAAACAAATACATATACATACGTATATACACACACATATATATGTATATATCTACATATACACATAAATATACACATATATATACATATACACATATATATACACATATATACATATGTATGTATATATCTATATATATATATATATATATACATATACACATATATATATTTGGCTACCCCTGTGGTAAATTTTAAATGTGCTTTATAAATAAAGTTGATTTGATTTGATTTGATATACACATATATACATATGTATGTATATATCTATATATATATATATACACAAATAAATATACATATACATATATATATATATATATA
>NC_084553.2:11410950-11420950 GCF_033978685.3 Nerophis lumbriciformis
TAAATAATTTATATAATAATAATCAATATAATATATATTATATGAAAATATATAATATATTAAATATATTGCTGTAATGTATGTATATACTACTACAAATATAATGACCTAAATAATACATAATTATATTATAGTATGATAATGCGAGTGTGAATGTTGTCTACCTGTGTTGGCATGAGGTGGCGACTTGTCCAGAGTGTACACCGCCTTCCGCCTGAATGCAGCTGAGATAGGCTCCAGCACCCCCCGCGACCCCAAAAGGGACAAGCGGTAGAGAATGGATGGATGGAATTATTAGAACATATTATGTAATATGATAATCAATATCATTGTCATATGATAATATATTATTTAATTAGATTAAATGACCTCACATTATTTAATTGTTATATTATAATTATTAGAATTATCACATAATATAGAATATTATTATTTTATTATTATAATATGATAATTATGTATTAATATTTAATTGATTGTAATTTGCATTAATTTACATAATATAGTAATATGTATAATATATTATGTAATATCTCCTGGGTCATGCATGTTAGACTTGTTACATTTAATTTATCTAATTAATATTTATAAACGCTCTTGGATGATCTAAAAAATATAATTAGCACAGTACAAAGTATGTGTTTTTTTTTTAATTAAAAAATGTATATTAATATAATAATCAATATCATATATATTATATGAACATATATAATATATTAAATATATTGCTATCCATCCATCCATCAATCTTCTTCCGCTTATCCGAGGTCGGGTCGCGGGGGCAGCAGCCTAAGCAGGGAAACCAAGACTTCCCTCTCCCCAGTCATTTCATCCAGCTCCTCCCAGGGGGATCCCGAGGCGTTCCCAGGCCAGTCGGGAGACATAGTCTTCCCAACATGTCCTGGGTCTTCCCCGTGGCCTCCTACCGGCCGGACGTGCCCAAAACACCTCCCGAGGGAGGCATTCGGTTGGCATCCTGACCAGATGCACTAACCACCTCATCTTGCTCCTCTCGATATGTAAGTATTATTAGAAATATAATGAGCTAAATAATAAATAATTATATTATATTATGATAATTATTATATTATGTAACATGATAATTCATATTGTTTTCATATCATAATACATTATTTAATTATATCAAATGACCTCAAATTATTTATTATATTATTTTATAATTATTAGAATTATCACATATTACAAAATATTATTATTTAATTATTGTAATATGATAATTATGTATTAATATTTACTTGATTATATTTTGCATTAATATACATAATATAGTAATATATGTAATATATTATATTATATTTCTCCTGTAGCATGTTAGACTTGTTACATTTAATTTATCTAATTAATAGTTACAAACATTGTTGGATGATCTAAAAATATAATTAGCACAGTACAAAGTATATGTTTTTTTTTAATTAAATAATTTATATAAATATAATAATCAATGATGTGGTTTGGGCATCTGGTCAGGATGCCACCCGGACGCCTCCCTAAGGAGGTGTTTCGGGCACGTCCGACCGGTAGGAGGCCACAGGGAAGACCCAGGACACGTTGGGAAGACTATCTCTCCCGGCTGGCCTGGGAACGCCTCGGGATCCTCCGGGAGGAGCTGGACGAAGTGACTGGGGAGAGGGAAGTCTGGGCTTCCCTGCTTAGGCTGCTGCCCCCGCGACCCGACCTCGAATGAGCGGAAGAAGATGGATGGATAATAATCAATATAATATACATTATATAAAAAATGATATATTAAATATATTGCTATTATATATGTATATATTAATACAAATATAATGAGCTAAATAATAAATAATTACATTATAACTATTAGAATATATTATGTAACATGATAATTAAAATCATTGTCATATCATAATACATTATTTAATTATATTAAATGACCTCACATGATTTAATTATTATATTATATTAGAATTATTAGAATTATCACATAATATAATATATTATTTAATTATTATAATGTGATAATTATGTATTCATATTTAATTGATTATATTTTGCATTAATATACATAATATAGTATTATATAATATATATTGTATAATATTTTCAAAAATATTATATTATATTCATACAAATTATTATTATTTAAAACATACTAATGTCCTGATTATAATATATAATAACATATATATATATGTTATTTGGCCAAATTAAATATTATAATAAGTCCAACATGCACGAGCCAGGAGAAGTCATCAAAAAGACATTGAGAGGGTGTACCTAATAAAGAGGCCGGTGTGTGTGGAGACATGAATAATCCTCCTAAACACTTTCCTGTGTGAGAACATGAAGGTAGTCATGCTGTGCCTTGAAGCTTCTTGTATGAAACTCGCTGGGCCGCGTATGAAATTCCCTTTCTTTCCACTTGAGCGTTTCCCAAACTAACAAGAGAGACAAGCGGCGGCGGCGGAGCTAAAAGGAATTAGCATAAGCACGGCCCATCAATAATATGACTATCTCCATGGCGCTGATAGCAGCGAGCAGTAGGGGAGTTCCTTTGGCCCATTCTCCATGGATCGCCGACGCGTCCTTCGCCTCCTTTTCAAGCCCTTAAAGCGAGTCAAGTGATTCTTTATCGGCTGACAGGCCTGACAAAGCGTCGGCGATGGGAAAGCAGGTCAAAAAGGAAGTTGCCATACGGACTTAAGCGTGCAAATCTCCAACAAAGCGCCGCCCAGAGGTGCCGCCGCCTCCCGCGGGAAAACATTAGGGACGCGTACCCGATCCAGTGCTTGTTTGGCACGGAACGAATCCCGATGTTCCTACCGGGTACCGGTTCACGTAAAATCCAACCGCGGTTGCCGACTGAGAGCGGACTCGGCCAAACTGCCTCAAGATAATTTTCCATACCAACAAAAAATTGCCCAAAAAAAAAGAAAGGAAAAAAAAAAAAGCGCTATTGACGTGCTACTGATTAGCATTAGCGATTTTACATGGCAATGTTAACACCTCCAAATGGGTTAGTGAAAACTACAACCAAGACGGACGTTACATTCAAACAGCTGGTGTGTAACGAGTACAATACTTACAGTATTAACACTTTTCAGGTTGCAACAAAACACACCATAAACTATACATTATTGCAATATAACGTCCAGGACTTGCAGCTGTGATTGCAACTCGATGTCATACTTGCAAATGAGACTCATATCTTGTTTTAGTATCACATTTCTGAGTCTCATTTATGACATCAGGTTGCAATCACAGCTTGTAAGTCCTAGACGTTATATTGCAAAAATGTACAGTTTATAGTGTGATATTTGTTGTTGTTGTTGCACCCTGAAAAGTGTTTGTACTGTAAGTGTTGTACTCATTACACAACAGTAATGTAACGTCACACCAGCTGTTTGAATGTAACGTCCGTCTTAGTTGTAGTTTTCATTAACACATTTGGAGGTGTTGAAATTGCCATGTGAAATCGCTAATGCTAATCAGTAGCACGCCAATAGCGAAGCCGATGTACAGTATGTTAGCATCGAGGTAGTGCATTTTGTATGTTTTAGTATCACATTTCTGAGTCTCATTTGCGAGTATGACATTGAGTTGCAATCACAGCTGCAAGTCCTAGACGTTGTATTGCAATAATGTACAGTTTATGGTGTCATTTTTTTTTGTTGCACCCTGAAAAGTGTTAATACTGTAAGTGTTGTACTCATTACACAACAGCTGTTTGAATGTCACGTCCATCTTAGTTGTAGTTTTCATTAACACATTTGGAGGTGTTCAAATTGCCATGTAAAATCGCTAATGCAAATCAGTAGCACGCCAATAGCGAAGCCAATGTATGTTAGCATCGAGGTAGTGCATTTTGTATGTTTTAGTATCACATTTCTGAGTCTCATTTGCAAGTATGACATCAGGTAGTTTTCATGTGTTAAAATTGCCATGTAAAATCGCTAATGCTAATCGGTAGGGATAGGATACCGTTCACATTTGAAAAGATACGGCACATATTGGTGCGCAACGTTACCAATTTTCAGTACTTTTGTGTTGGTTAATAAATATTAATTGTTTTTTATACTAAAATTTGTTGCAACATTTAAAAATGAACTGATTATTATTACAGTTGTTATATCTTGTTTTGGTATCACATTTCTAACAACTGTAATAATAATCAGTTCATTTTTAAATGTAGCAACAAAAAAAAGATTTTAGTATAAAAAACTATTAATATTTATTAACCGACACAAAAGTACTGAAAATTGGTAACGTCGAGCACCAATTTGTGCCGTATCTTTTCAAATGTGAACGGTATCCTATCCCTACTGATTAGCATTAGCGATTTTACATGGCAATTTCAACACCTCCAAATGGGTTAATGAGAACTACAACTAAGACGGACGTTACATTAAAACAGCTGGTGTGTAATGAGTACGATACTTACAGTATTAACACTTTTCAGGGTGCAACAACAACAACAACAAAAAACACCATAAACTGTACATTATTGCAATATAAAGTCTAGGACCTGCAGCTGTGATTGCAACTTAATGTCATACTCGCAAAAGAGACTCAGGAATGTGATAATAAAACAAGATAACAATTGGGCAGCAGTTATTATAACCAGCTCATTTTTAAATGTTGCAACAAAAAATTATTTTAGTATCAAAAATTTGGCTCAATGAGGAGAAACCCTTGTACAGTGTCCCACCACGCTCTGACGAAAGATCGTACGCCTCCTCTTTTATTTGGACTTTCCCTGATTACATGGCAACAGCTGTTTTTAAAGGAAGGGGGGTTGTAAACAGCCGTTGCCTTTGGTTACAAAACAGTTCAAAGAAAAGGTCCTGCTTCCTCTTCGCTTTGTAAATCTCAGGTCAAGACAAAATCTTCCTATGGATTATAATACATCAAAGAAACCGACACCTTCATGTCGCTTCCCATCCTACACAGTGGACTTTTACAAGCCTTTTGATTGATAAAATCAAAGACAGCTTTCGTCTGCTCGCCGGGAACTCATTGAAACACACAGTTTTGTGATAACTTAGATACAATTATTCTGACATTAACACTTTTCAGGGCGCAACAAGAAACAAAACACACCATAAACTACACATTACTGCCATATAACGTCTTGGACTTGAAACTGTGATTGCAACTTAATGTCATACTTGCAAAAGAGACTCAGGAATGTGATAATAAAACAAGATATAACAATTGCGCAGCAGTTATTATAACCAGCTCATTTTTAAATGTTGTAACAAAAATGATTTTAGTATCAAAAACATTATTTATTAACCGACACAAAACTACGGAAAATTGGTAACATTGAGCACCAATATCGATTACCTCGTAAGGGAATTTGTACCGTTACGCTCAAACAGCTGGTGTGTAATGAGTACAATACTTACAGTGTTAACACTTTTTAGGGTGCAACAAAACACACCATAAACTATACATTATTGCAATATAACGTCCAGGACTTGCAACTGTGATTGCAACCTGATGTCATACTCGCAAATGAGACTCATAAATGTGATACTAAAACATACAAAATGCACTACCTTGATGCTAACATACATCGGCTTTGCTATTGGCGTGCTACTGATTAGCATTAGCGATTTTACATGGCGATTTCAACACCTCCAAATGGGTTAGTGAAAACTACAACTAAGACGGACGTTACATTCAAACAGCTGGTGTGTAACGAGTACAATACTTACAGTATTAACACTTTTCAGGGTGCAACAAAACACACCATAAATTATACATTATTGCAATATAACGTCTAGGACTTGCAGCTGTGATTGCAACTCGATGTCATACTCGCAAGTGAGACTCAGAAATGTGATAATAAAACAATATGTAACAACTGTAATAATAATCAGTTAATTTTTAAATGTTGGAACAAAAAATTATTTTAGTATCAAAAACAATTAATATTTATTAAAAGACACAAAAGTACGTAAAATTGGTAACATTGAGCATCTCTATCGATTTCCTTGTAATGGAATTAGTACCGTATCTCGTCAAATATGAACGGTACCTTTCCCTACCGATTAGCATTAGCGATTTTACATGGCGATTTCAACACCTCCAAATGAGTAAATGAAAACTACAACTAAGACGGACGTTACATTCAAACAGCTGGTGTGTAATGAGCACAATACTTACAGTATTAACACTTTTCAGGGTGCAACAAAAAAAAAAAAAAATGACACCATAAACTATACATTATTGCAATATAACGTCTAGGACTTGCAGCTGTGATTGCAACTCGATGTCATACTTGCAAATGAGACTCAGAAATGTGATAATAAAACAATATGTAACAACTGTAATAATAATCAGTTAATTTTTAAATGTTGCAACAAAAAATTATTTTAGTATCAAAAACAATTAATATTTATTAAAAGACACAAAAGTACGTAAAATTGGTAACATTGAGCATCTCTATCGATTTCCTTGTAATGGAATTAGTACCGTATCTCGTCAAATATGAACGGTACCTTTCCCTACCGATTAGCATTAGCGATTTTACATGGCGATTTCAACACCTCCAAATGAGTAAATGAAAACTACAACTAAGACGGACGTTACATTCAAACAGCTGGTGTGTAATGAGCACAATACTTACAGTATTAACACTTTTCAGGGTGCAACAAAAAAAAAAAAAAATGACACCATAAACTATACATTATTGCAATATAACGTCTAGGACTTGCAGCTGTGATTGCAACTCGATGTCATACTTGCAAATGAGACTCAGAAATGTGATAATAAAACAATATGTAACAACTGTAATAATAATCAGTTAATTTTTAAATGTAGCAACAAAAAATTATTTTAGTATCAAAAACAATTAATATTTATTAAAAGACACAAAAGTACGTAAAATTGGTAACATTGAGCATCTCTATCGATTTCCTTGTAATGGAATTAGTACCGTATCTCGTCAAATATGAACGGTACCTTTCCCTACCGATTAGCATTAGCGATTTTACATGGCGATTTCAACACCTCCAAATGAGTAAATGAAAACTACAACTAAGACGGACGTTACATTCAAACAGCTGGTGTGTAATGAGCACAATACTTACAGTATTAACACTTTTCAGGGTGCAACAAAAAAAAAAAAAAATGACACCATAAACTATACATTATTGCAATATAACGTCTAGGACTTGCAGCTGTGATTGCAACTCGATGTCATACTTGCAAATGAGACTCAGAAATGTGATACTAAAACAATATATAACAACTGTAATAATAATCAGTTCATTTTTAAATGTTGCAACAAAAAATTATTTTAGTATCAAATACAATTAATATTTATTAACAGACACAAGCGTACTGGAAATTGGTAACATTGAGCATCTCTATCGATTTCCTGGTAAGGGATTTAGTACCGTATCTCTTAAAATGTGAACGGTACCCATCCTTACCGATTAGCATTAGCGATTTTACATGGCGATTTCAACACCTCCAAATGGGTTAATGAAAACTTCAACTAAGACGGACGTTACATTCAAACAGCTGGTGTGTAATGAGTACAATACTTACAGTATTAACACTTTTCAGGGTGCAAAAATAATAATAAAAGAAATCACACCATAAACTATACATTATTGCAATATAACTTCTAGGACTTGCAGCTGTGATTGCAACCTGATGTCATACTTGCAAATACTAAAACATACAAAATGCACTACATCGATGCTAACACACATCGGCTTCGCTATTGACGTGCTACTGATTAGCATTAGCGATTTTACATGGCAATTTCAACATCGCCAAATGTGTTTATGAAAACTACAACTAAGACGGACGTTACATTCAAACAGCTAGTGTGTAATATGCAGTGTTACCTTGTAACGCGTTATTTTAGGCGGTAACTCGTAGTCAAAAAGCGTTATTTTTTATATTCAGTAACTCAGTTACCGTTACTACATGATGCATTACTGCGTTATTTTACGTTATTCTTTATGTAGAATCGGCTAGAAACTAAGAAGCTCTGAGTGTTTTATTGGAAAGCTGCGGTGTCGTCCTTCTGAATCTTCCTGTGTCACAACGGGGAGAAGAGAAGAGGCGCGCTGTGTGTGTGTGGGGGGAGGTGGTGGGTGGTTGGGGGTGTGGGGGGTGTGGCGTGTCTGTGTTTACTAACAAGACATCATGGCGGAGCCGCAGTCGAGTTTCTTAACATGGAGATATTCTCACTACTTTTCTTATGTCGAGCACAAAGATAATAACATTTTAGTAAAATGTAAGTTGTGTCTTGGATCAAAGATCCTAACTACGTGAGTGATACGCTAACAGCCAATCAGGTAACAGTATCAACGATCAAGTGTGCGTGTATGACGGTTGATTCCTTGCGTAGTGTGAGAAGAGAAAGTCAAAATGAGGAAATTGTGGATAAAAGAGGACAAGTCACCAGGACAAAATGGCAGTAGTTTGGATTGTTTCCAAAAAGGGACCGTAGTCGGACCAAAGTGGTCTGTAAATGATGCAAGACAATCAAGCCCCACCAGGACCGCTAATGTCACACCTCTTTAGCCGTGCTCACCCTTTAGAGCACAGCTGTAACTTCCTTGGCGCGAAACCTGCAGAAAACAGTTCTCAGGTTTCCCTGTGTTTACATTTTCACACTTTGCACCATTTTCTGACACTTTAAGCATTTATTACACATTCTTTCATTCTTGCAGAGCTTATTGTTAAGTGTTCAATGTGGTTTTAGCATTTTGTTAACATTGTTTTCCATGCGTGTGTTGACATTTCCTTTCTGCCTTGACATCTAAGGGGGATTCTAATTAGAGGAGGCTTACATTTCAAATAGAAATGTTGACATTTCATATATTTTTTTCTCCTTATTTTTCAAAGGTCATAAAAAATATCAATAATTATCGCACACTTCTATCGTGATGCAGTTTTCTGAATAGAGCTTTTACACTGGTCACAGTTTGACATTGGAACTAGTGTTGTCCCGATACCAATATTTTAGTACCGATACAGGTAACAAAATGTATTTCTGTACTTTTCTAAACAAGGGGCACCACAAAATGATGTGTCATTATTGGCTTTATTTTAACAAAAAATCTTAGGGTACATTAAACATATGTTTATTATTGCAAGTTTGTCCTTAAATAAAATAGCGAACATACTAGACAACTTGTCTTTTAGTAGTAAGTAAACAAACAAAAAGGCTCCTAATTAGTCTGCTGTCGTATGCAGTAACATATTGTGTCATTTATTTACCTATTATTTTGTCAAAATTATTAGGGACAAGCTGTAAAAAATATCTTCTTGTTCATTTACCGTTAATATCTGCTTATTTTCTCTTTCAACATGTTCTATCTACACTTATGTTAAAATGTAATAATCACTTATTCTTCTCTTGTTTGGATACTTTACATTAGTTTTGGATGATACCACACATTTAGGTATCGATCCGATACCAAGTAGTTACAGGATCATACATTGGTCATATTCAAAGTCCTTACGTGTCCAGGGACGTATTTCCCGAGTTTATAAACATAGTATGAATTTTATAAAAAGGAACAAAAGATTTTGCGACTAGATACGCTATTGTACTTGGTATCATTACAGTGGATGTCAGGTGTGGATACACCCATGGCATTTGTTTACATTCAGGGGTGCTAGCTTGCTGTTAGCGGTGAGCTATCGTATCCGCTTACGGTGTGTCGTGAAGCATGTTTAGCTATTCCTTGTCCTCCAGTGATAATGCTACTTGTAAGAAACTATTTTTTCTTGTCGCCATGGAGGCGAGGATTAGGGATTTAGAAGTAGCTGCAGATGGACGTTAAAAGCACCTCAGTGTTATAACTTCACCTTTATCGTTAGTTTTTAGGCCAAAATGCGTCCATTCTCCCTTTTTGTCACGACTTGGTCCTGGGTGTTTGCTTTTCCGGAATGCAACGGAAAGTTGGCTCGGGCGAGACGGGAATGTGAGTACACATTTTTATTTTTTACACTAACAAAGGACAAAAAAAAAGAGTACAAACGA
>NC_084553.2:11425950-11573450 GCF_033978685.3 Nerophis lumbriciformis
TGTATATATATATATATATATATATATATATATATATATATATATATATATATATATATATATATATATGTACGTATGTATATATATATGTATGAAATACTTGACTTGGTGAATTCTAGCTGTCAATATACTCCTCCCCTCTTAACCACGCCCTCATCAACCACGCCCCCGTCCCGACCACGCCCCCCACCCCCCCACCTCCCGAAATCGGAGGTCTCAAGGTTGGCAAGTATGACTTACAGACCCCGTTTCCATATGAGTTGGGAAATTGTGTTAGATGTAAACGGAATACAATGATTTACAAATCATTTTCAACCCATATTCAGTTGAATATGCTACAAAGACAACATATTTGATGTTCAAACTGATAAACATTTTTTTTTTTTTTTTGCAAATAATCATTAATTTTAGAATTTGATGCCAGCAACACGTGCCAAAGAAGTTGGGAAAGGTGGCAATAAATACTGATAAAGTTGAGGAATGCTCATCAAACACTTATTTGGAACATCCCACAGGTGAACAGGCTAATTGGGAACAGGTGGGTGCCATGATTGGGTATAAAAGTAGATTCCATGAAATGCTCAGTCATTCACAAACAAGGATGGGGCGAGGGTCACCACTTTGTCAACAAATGCGTGAGCAAATTGTTGAACAGTTTAAGAAAAACCTTTCTCAACCAGCTATTGCAAGGAATTTACGGATTTCACCATCTACGGTCCGTAATATTATAAAAGGGTTCAGAGAATCTGGAGAATTCACTGCATATAAGCAGCTAAGCCCGTGACCTTCGATCCCTCAGGCTGTACTGCATCAACAAGCGACATCAGTGTGTAAAGGATATCACCACAGGGGCTCAGGAACACTTCAGAAACCCACTGTCCATAACTATAGTTTGTCGCTACATCTGTAAGTGCAAGTTAAAACTCTCCTATGCAAGGCGAAAACCGTTTATCAACAACACCCAGAAACGCCGTCGGCTTCGCTGGGCCTGAGCTCATCTAAGATGGACTGATACAAAGTGGAAAAGTGTTCTGTGGTCTGACGAGTCCACATTTCAAATTGTTTTTGGAAACTGTGGACGTCGTGTCCTCCGGACCAAAGAGGAAAAGAACCATCCGGATTGTTGTAGGCGCAAAGTCTAAAAGCCAGCATCTGTGATGGTATGGGGGTGTATTAGTGCCCAAGACATGGGTAACTTACACATCTGTGAAGGCACCATTAATGCTGAAAGGTACATACAGGTTTTGGAGCAACATATGTTGCCATCCAAGCAATGTTACCATTGGCGCCCCTGCTTATTTCAGCAAGACTATGCCAAGCCACGTGTTACATCAACGTGGCTTCATTGTAAAAGAGTGTGTGTACTAGACTGGCCTGCCTGTAGTCCAAATGTGTCTCTCGTTGAAAATGTGTAGCGCATTATGAAGCCTAAAATACCACAACGGAGACCCCCGGACTGTTGAACAACTTAAGCTGTACATCAAGCAAGAATGGGAAAGAATTCCACCTGAGAAGCTTCAAAAATGTGTCTCCTCAGTTCCCAAGCGTTTACTGAGTGTTGTTAAAAGGAAAGGCCATGTAACACAGTGGTGAACATGCCCTTTCCCATGGGGTTTGTATTTTTTTCCCCTTCGTACGTGATTGCTGGCTTACAAATACACTATATTGCCAAAAGTATTTGGCCACCCATCCAAATGATCCGAATCAGGTATCCCTAATCACTTGGCCCGGCCACAGGTGTATAAAATCAAACACTTCGGCATGGAGACTGTTTCTACAAACATTTGTAAAAGTAGGGATGATGTTCGATAAGAAATTATCGAGTTCGAGCCTATTATCGAATCCTCTTATCGAACCGATTCCTTATCGAGTCTCTTATCGAATCCAGATAGGTTGTTGTACATGGGAAAAAAACACAATATTTGGTTTAACAAAAGCTCACTTTTATTTTATAAGAAAAAACTAAAATAAAAAAAATTAAAAAAAATTGACTGTTACCCCCCTAAAAAAAATAAATATTGACTGTTGTTACCCAAAGTATATTAAGTGGGATTTTTCAGAAAAACAAATATATACAGTAACACAAAAACAACCTGTCTCTGTGATCACTATAGGTGTATGAATAATAATATAGTGTTAAATAAAATCAGTCCCTTTGGGCACAAAACTGAAAATAATACAGCTCTCCAAAAAGTGCACTTCTGCTGCTATTGGAACATACTAACTACACACAGAGGCAGACAGCTAACAAACAACCCAAGACGTCTAAAAAAGTTCCAAAGCAGATTAATCCATTTAGGCTCTTTATTGCTTTGTCTTTTCCTATCTTTACTTTTGTTTTGCACTGGACTGTTATTTATTTATTTTTTTTAAACTGAAATACACACAATGACAAATGTATAAGCTATGTGATTCAATTAACATACTGAAATGTAATACACAATATGTAAATATTAGCTTCACACAAATATACAGTACTATCATCAAACAAATACTTCTGAGTGTTGAAACTATTTCGATGGTGGAAATTAGTCCAAATAGTCCTCAAAACATCCATTGAAACAGTGCACAAAAATCATTTTTCAATAAACATCTTATTATTAAATTTAACCACTTTCCACCTTAATATTGAGTTACATAAACAAGTTAAACAGTTTACTTACAGACTTATCTTTTCCAAGGCTTGTAAAAGCTAACACAACTTGTCTACTTCTCAATTGTCTCATGAACTGGACTAACATCGTCAACCCGGAAGTGCCCAAACTATTGACGCGTAGTATTTTAATATCGCCACAAGGTGTCAGTACGAGTACAATCAAATGGGCATAACATTGCCCATTTGGGATTCGTTCCCAGGGATTCGAACAAAGAACCAACTCTTTTTCTTTACTATAGTGGCCTCGATAACGGGAACCGGTTCTCAAAAAGGGATTCGAGTCCATGTAATCGGTTATTTTCTAATCAAACAACCGGGAGAATCGGTTTCGAACATCATCCCTATGTGAAAGACTGAGCCGCTTTCAGTGATTTCCAGCGTGGAACTGTCATAGGATGCCCCCTGTGCAACAAATCCAGTGGTGAAATTTCCTCGCTCCTAAATATTCCAACGTCAACTCTCGGCTTTATTGAAATAAAATGGAAGAGTTTGGGAACAACAGCAACTCAGCCACCAAAGTGGTAGGCCACGTAAACGGACAGAGAGGGGTCAGCGGACGCTGAAGCGCATAGTGCAAAGACTTTCTGCCTCAAGTGACCTGCCAATTAGCCCACGTACAGTACGCAGAGAGCTTCACGTAATGGGTTTCCATGGCCGAGCAGCTGCATCTAAGCCATACATCACGAAAGTCCAATGCAAAGCATGGGATGCAGCGGTGTAAAGCACGTCGCCACTGGACTCTAGAGCAGTGGGGTGATGAATCACGCTTTTCCATCCGGCAATCTGATGGATGAGTCTGGGTTTGGAGGTTGCCAGGAGAACGCTACATTACGGACCGCATTGTGCAGAGTGTGGAATTTGGTGGAGGAGGAATTATGGTGTGGGGTTGCTTTTTCCATGAGTTGGGCTTGGCCCCTTAGTTCCAGTGAAAGGAGCTTTGAACGCTCCAGGATACCAAAACATTTTGGACAATTCCATGTGGGAACAGTTTGGAGCGGGGCCCCTTCCTCTTCCAACATGACTGTGCACCAGTGCACAAAGCAAGGTTTATAAAGACATGGATGTGGATGAACTTGACTGGCCTGCACAGAGTCCTGACCCGAACCCGATAGAACACCTTTTGGGATGAATTAGAACGGAGACTGAGAGCCAGGCCTTCTCCACCAACACCAATGCGCTTTTGGAAGAATGGTGGAAAATTCCTATAAACACACTCCGCAACCTTGTGGACAGCCTTCCCAGAAGAGTTGAAGCTGTGGACCGACATCATATTGAACCCTATGGGTTAGGAATGGGATGGCACTTCAAGTTCATATGTGAGTCAAGGCAGGTGGCCAAATACTTTTGGCAATATAGTGTATGTCATCGTTATCTGCTAACCCTGCTAATTGCCCCCTAGTGGCCATTCCAGCACCCCCTAATACCCCCTTTAGGGTGTTGGAATGGTGGGTTTAAGTTCTTTGCGCTTCTCATTTCCTGTTTCCAGCGGACCGCTGCATGTATATATTTCTTTTAGATCCCGATCCTCCGCAAGTGGGAACCATGTGATTATTATTGCAAACACGGCAACCGAGGAGTAACTTGAAGCAAAGTCTAAATGTTTTTATGGAGCTGATCTCCAACCCCGGCTCTAGCAGATGTGTGAATTTTGTCTTATTAAGTCATATCAATCAAGTAAGTCCGAAATCAACCTTAAACCAACCCTGGAAGTACAAAACCCAAAACCAGTGAAGTCGGCACGTTGTGTAAATGGTAAATAAAAATAAAATACAATGATTTGCAAGTCCTTTTCAACTTATATTCAATTGAATAAACTGCAAAGACAAGATACTTAACGTTCGAACAGGAAAACTTGGTTATTTTTTGCAAATATTAGCTCATTTGGAATTTGATGCCTGCAACATGTTTCAGAAAAGCTGGCACAAGTGGCAAAAAAGACTGAGAAAAGTTGAGGAATGCTCATCAAACACTTATTTGGAACAGGCTGATTGGGAACAGGTGCAGCTTCCATGAAATGCTCAGTCATTCACAAACAAGGACGGGGCGAGGGTCACCACTTTGTCAACAAATGCGTGAGCAAATTGTCTAACAGTTTAAGAACAACATTTCTTAACCAGCTATTGCAAGGAATTTAGGGATTTCACCATCTACTGTCCGTAATGTCATCAAAAGGTTTAGAGAATCTGGAGAAATCACTGCAGGTAACATTGAATGCCCGTGACCTTGGATCCCTCAGGCGGTACGGCATCAAAAAGCGACATCAGTGTGTAAAGGATATCACCACATGGGTTCAGGATTACTTCAGAAAACCACTGTCAGTAATTACAGTTGGTCGCTACATCTCTAAATACAAGTTACAACTCTACTATGCAAAGCCAAAGCCATTTATCAACAACACCCAGAAACGCCACAGGTTTCGCCGGGCCCGAGCTCATCTAAGATGGACTGATACAAAGTGGAAAAGTGTTCTGTGGTCTGATGAGTCCACATTTCAATTTTTTTTTTTTTTTGGTAACTGTGGACGTCGTGTTCTTCGGACCAAAGAGGAAAAGACAAACAACATTTCTCAACGAGCTATTGCAAGGAATTTAAGGATTTCACCATCTATGGTCCAAAATATCATCAAAAGTTTCAGAGAATCTGGGGAAATGCACGTAACATTGAATGACCCGCGGTACTGCATCAAAAAGCGACATCAGTGTGTAAAGGATATCACTGCATGGACTCAGGAACACTCCAGAAAACCACTGTCAGTAACTACAGTTGGTCGCTACATCTGTAAGTGCAAGTTAAAACTCTACTGTGCAAAGCGAAAGCCATTTATCAACAACACCCAGAAACTCCACTGGATTTGCTGGGCCCGAGCTCATCTAAGATGGACTGATGCAAAGTGGAAAAGTGTTCTGTGGTCTGACGAGTCCACATTTCAAATTGTTTTTTTGAAAACTGTGGACGTTGTATCCTCCGGACCAAAGAGGAAAAAAACCATCCGGATTGTTATAGGCCCAAAGTGTAAAAGCCAGCATGTGTGATGGTATGGGGGTGTATTAGTGCCCAAGATATGGATAACTTACACATCTGTGAAGGCACCGTTAATGCTGAAAGGTACATACAGGTTTTGGAGCAACATATGTTGCCATCCAAGCAACGTTATAATGGACGCCCCTGCTTATTTCAGCAAGACGATGCCAAGCCACGTGCTACAACAGCGTGGCTTCGTAGTAAAAGAGTGTGGGTACTAGACTGGCCTAGTAAAATATAATATGATTAATATATATATATATATATATATATATATAAAAAAATAAAAAAAACAATGCCGAATTTCAGAAAAGTCCCCAAAAAGAAAGGTTGTTAAATGTTAAAATGTTTTATGGTGAAAACTTGTATTCTTTTTAGTTCTTTAATGGAGACACAAGTGCTTGTATCCCTCAGGTGGTACTGCATCAAAAAGAAACATCAGTGTGTAAAGGATATCACCGCATGGGCTCAGGAACACTTCAGAAAACCACTGTCAGTAACTACAGTTTGTCGCTACATCTGCAAGTGCAAGTTAAAACTCTACTATGCAAAGCCAAAGCCATTTATCAACAACACCCAGAAACTCCATCGGATTTGCTGGGCCCGAGCTCATCTAAGATGGACTGATGCAAAGTGGAAAAGTGTTCTGTGGTCTGACGAGTTCACATTTCAATTTTTTTTTTTGGAAACTGTAGACGTCGACGAGGAAAAGAACCATCCGGATTATTACAGGTGCAAGGTTGAAAAGCCAGCATGTGTGATGGTATGGGGGTGTAGTAGTGCCCAAGACATGGGTAACTTACACATCTGTGAGGGCACCATTAATGCTGAAAGGTACATACAAGGTTTTGGAGCAACATATTAACGTTATGATGGACGCCCCTGCTTATATCAGCAAGACAATGCCAAGCCACATGCTACAACAGCGTGGCTTCATAGTAAAAGAGTGCGGGTACTAGACTGGCCTTATAAAATATAATATGATAAAACAATTATATATATATATATATATATATATATATATATATATATATATATATATATATATATATATATATATATATATCCATCCATCCATCCATCCATTTTCTACCGCTTATTCCCTTTGGGGTCGCGGGGGGCGCTGGAGCCTATCTCAGCTACAATCGGGCGGAAGGCGGGGTACACCCTGGACAAGTCGCCACCTCATCGCAGGGCCAACACAGATAGACAGACAACATTCACACTCACATCCACACACTAGGGACCATTTAGTGTTGCCAATCAACCTATCCCCAGGTGCATGTCTATATATATATATATATATATATATATATATATATATATATATATATATATATATATATATATATATATATATATATATATATTAAAAAATGACAAACAATGCAGTATTTCAGAAAATTCCCCAAAAAGAAAGGTTGTTAAATGTTAAAATGTTTTATCGTGAAAACTTGTATTCTTTTTAGTTCTTTAATGGAGACACAAGTGCTTGGATCCCTCAGGTGGTACTGCATCAAAAAGCAACATCAGTGTGTAAAGGATATCACCACAGAGGTTCAGGAGCACTTCAGAAAACCACTGCCAGTAACTACAGTTTGTCGCTACATCTGCAAGTGCAAGTTAAAACTCTACTATGCAAAGCCAAAGCCATTTATCAACAACACCCAGAAACTCCACCGGATTTGCTGGGCCCGAGCTCATCTAAGACGGACTGATGCAAAAAGGGAAAAGTGTTCTGTGGTCTGACGAGTCCACATTTCAAATTGTTTTTTTGGTAACAGTGGACGTCGTGTCGTCCGGACCAAAGAGGAAAAGAACCATCCGGTTATAGGCGCAAAGTTGAAAAGCCAGCATCTGTGATGGTATGGGGGTGTATTAGTGCCCAAGACATGGGTAACTTACACATCTGTGAAGGCACCATTAATGCTGAAAGGTACATACAAGGTTTTGGAGCAACACATGTTGCCATACAAGCAACGTTATAATGGACGCCCCTGCTTATTTCAGCAAGACGATGCCAAGACACGTGTTACAACGGCGTGGCTTCATAGTAAAAGACTGTGGGTACTAGACTGGCCTAATAAAATATTATATATTAAATAAATAAAAATACATATATTAAAAAATGCAGTAATTTAGAAAATTCCCCAAAAAGAAAGGTTGTTAAATGTTTTATCGTGAAAACTTAATAATAATAATAATACTACTAACAATAAGAGTGCGCTTCTTTGCCCTTAAAAGTGACGTGAGTGTTCTTCCGCCGCCTCACCTTTCCATCAGAGTCCATATCTCCGAGTCGGCGTGGCGTCATCTTTTACTATTAGCTATCAATTGGCGGCTAATCGCGGTAACAAGGCAGCTAGCTGGCCGGTGACAGAGCGCTAACGGCCTCGCAGGGAGCATTAAGGAGCCCGGGTGATGCTGTGGGCCGTTAACGACCTACAGGCGCTGCCTAATGGCTCCAAATGACCTCCTCAGCGGCTATTAGCACATAATTAGAACCTGTAGACCAGCGGTGACCTCCGCTGGACGCACGCCATCACTCCTGGCTTCCTGTGGCCTTTCCTTCGCCGCCTCTGGTCTACTTCCTCCTTCTTTGGGATGCTTCCTGCTCGCCGCGGCCCTAATGCGCTGCAGGATTACATTAACTCCCTGCTGGGAACACTACCACTAAAATTCATCTTTTTTTACGCCGGGCCCCGCACAAAAATACTCCTCGTCCGCACGCTGCGATTATTCTTACGAGGAGGTGTCATGCTACCAAAAAAAAAAAAAAAAAAAAAAAAGTATTCATTCTGCATGCGCCTGCAACAAGATCACACTTTAGCACTTGAAAAGTGCATCTTTATACTTTTAACTACAACAAACCTCCACCAGCAGTTAACAAAACACACCGCGGCAAAATAAAATACAAGGCAACCTCAATTGACGTACCCCGCTTTTGGCAAACCTTTAAATCGGACCTGGGCAAATATTTTGACTCGAGGGCCACATTGAGAGAAAAAAATGTGTCTGGGGGGGCCAAGGTGTACATAAGTGTAAGTGTGTTGGTATGTACTGTAAGTAAGTAAGTGTAAGTGTGTAAGTAAAGAAAGGGAAATTAAGTAAGTAAGTGTAAGTTATGTAAGTTATGCCTGTAAGTTATGTAAGTGTAAGTGTGTTAGTATGTCAGTGTGCAAGTATGTAAGTGTGTTGGTATGTTCTGTAAGTACGTGTAAGTGTGTTGGTATGTACTGTAAGTGTAAGTGTGCAAGTATGTAAGTACAAGTGTTTTATCATGTACTGTAATTAAGTGTAAGTGTGCAAGTACGTAAGTATAAGTATGTAAGTGTAAGTGTGCAAGTATGTAAGTGTAAGTGTGTTGGTATGTACTTTGAGTAAGTGTAAGTGTGTAAGTAATTAAAGGGAAAGTATGTAAGTAAGTGTGCAAGTATTTAAGTGTAAGTATGTTAGTATGTATGTGTGCAAGTATGTAAGTGTGTTGGCATGTATTGTAAGTAAGAGTGTAAGTGTAAGTATGTAAGTGGAAGTGTGCAAGTATGTAAGTGTAAGTGTTTTATTATGTACTGTAAGTAAGTGTAAGTGTGCAAGTATGTAAGTGTAAGTGTTTTATTATGTACTGTGAGTAAGTCAAAGTGTGTAAGTATGTAAGTGTAGGTATATAAGTGTAAGTGTGCAAGTATGTAAGTGTAAGTGTGTTGGTATGTACTTTGAGTAAGTGTAAGAGTATAAGTAATTAAAGGGAAAGTATGTAAGTAAGTGTGCAAGTATGCAAGTGCAAGTGTGTTAGCATGTAAGTGTGCAAGTATGTAAATGTGCAAGTATGTAAGTGTGTTGGTATGTACTGTAAGTAAGTGTAAACGTGTAAGTATGTAAGTGTGTTGGCATGTACTGTAAGTAAGAGTAAGTGTGTAAGTATGTAAGTGTAAGTATGTAAGTGTAAGTATGTAAGTGTAAGTGTGCAAGTATGTAAGTGTAAGTGTGTTACTGTGGACTGTAAATAAGTCAAAGTGTGTAAGTATGTAAGTGCAAGTATGTAAGTGTAAGTGTGCAAGTATGTAAAGGTAAGTGTGTTTGTATGTACTGTAAGTAAGAGCAAGTGTGTAAGTATGTAAGTGTAAGTGTGCAGCTATGTAAGTGTAAGTGTTTTATTATGTACTATAAGTAAGTGTAGGTGTGCAAGTATGTAGGGGTAAGTGTGTTATTATGTACTGTAAGTAAGTCAAAGTGTGTAAGTATGTAAGTGTAAGGATGTAAGTGCAAGTATGTAAGTGTGCAAGTGTGTAAGTGTGTTGGTATGTACTGTAAGTAAGTGTAAGTGTGTAAGTAATAAAAGGAAAATTAGGTAAGTAAGTGTGCATGTAACTTATGTAAGTGTAAGTGTGTTAGTATGTAAGTGTGCAAGTATGTTGGTATGTACTGTAAGTACGTGTAAGTGTGTAAGTAATGAAAGGGAAATTAGGTAAGTAAGTGTCCATGTAAGTTATGTAAGTGTAAGTGTGTTAGTATGTAAGTGTGCAAGTATGTTGGTATGTACTGTAAGTACGTGTAAGTGTGTTAGTATGTACTGTAAGTGTAAGTGTGCAAGTGTTAAGTGTTTTATTATGTACTGTGAGTAAGTCAAAGTGTGTAAGTATGTAAGTGTAGGTATATAAGTGTAAGTGTGCAAGTATGTAAGTGTAAGTGTGTTGGTATGTACTTTGAGTAAGTGTAAGAGTATAAGTAATTAAAGGGAAAGTATGTAAGTAAGTGTGCAAGTATGCAAGTGCAAGTGTGTTAGCATGTAAGTGTGCAAGTATGTAAATGTGCAAGTATGTAAGTGTGTTGGTATGTACTGTAAGTAAGTGTAAACGTGTAAGTATGTAAGTGTGTTGGCATGTACTGTAAGTAAGAGTAAGTGTGTAAGTATGTAAGTGTAAATATGTAAGTGTAAGTATGTAAGTGTAAGTGTGCAAGTATGTAAGTGTAAGTGTGTTACTGTGGACTGTAAATAAGTCAAAGTGTGTAAGTATGTAAGTGCAAGTATGTAAGTGTAAGTGTGCAAGTATGTAAAGGTAAGTGTGTTTGTATGTACTGTAAGTAAGAGCAAGTGTGTAAGTATGTAAGTGTAAGTGTGCAGCTATGTAAGTGTAAGTGTTTTATTATGTACTATAAGTAAGTGTAGGTGTGCAAGTATGTAGGGGTAAGTGTGTTATTATGTACTGTAAGTAAGTCAAAGTGTGTAAGTATGTAAGTGTAAGGATGTAAGTGCAAGTATGTAAGTGTAAGTGTGCAAGTGTGTAAGTGTGTTGGTATGTACTGTAAGTAAGTGTAAGTGTGTAAGTAATAAAAGGGAAATTAGGTAAGTAAGTGTGCATGTAACTTATGTAAGTGTAAGTGTGTTAGTATGTAAGTGTGCAAGTATGTTGGTATGTACTGTAAGTACGTGTAAGTGTGTAAGTAATGAAAGGGAAATTAGGTAAGTAAGTGTGCATGTAAGTTATGTAAGTGTAAGTGTGTTAGTATGTAAGTGTGCAAGTATGTTGGTATGTACTGTAAGTACGTGTAAGTGTGTTAGTATGTACTGTAAGTGTAAGTGTGCAAGTGTTAAGTGTTTTATTATGTACTGTAAGTAAGTGTAAGTGTGTAAGTGTGCAAGTATGTAAGTGTAAGTGTTTTATTATGTACTGTAAGTAAGTCAAAGTGTGTAAGTATGTAAGTGTAAGTATATAAGTGTAAGTGTGCAAGTATGTAAGTGTAAGTGTGTTGGTATGTACTTTGAGTAAGTGTAAGTGTATAAGTAATTAAAGGGAAAGTATGTAAGTAAGTGTGCAAGTATTTAAGTGCAAGTGTGTTAGTATTTAAGTGTGTAAGTATGTAAATGTGCAAGTATGTAAGTGTGTTGGTATGTACTGTAAGTACGTGTAAGTGTGTAAGTAATGAAAGGGAAATTAGGTAAGTAAGTCTGCATGAAAGTTATGTATGTGTAAGTGTGTTAGTATGTAAGTGTGCAAGTATGTCAGTGTGTTGGTATGTACTGTAAGTACGTGTAAGTGTGTAAGTAATGAAAGGGAAATTAGGTAAGTAAGTGTGCATGTAAGTTATGTAAGTGTAAGTGTGTTAGTATGTAAGTGTGCAAGTATGTCAGTGTGTTGGTATGTACTGTAAGTACGTGTAAGTGTGTAAGTAATGAAAGGGAAATTAGGTAAGTAAGTGTGCATGTAAGTTATGTAAGTGTAAGTGTGTTAGTATGTATGTGTGCAAGTATGTCAGTGTGTTGGTATGTACGTGTAAGTTTGTAAATAATGAAAGGGAAATTAGGTAAGTAAGTGTGCATTTAAGTTATGTAAGTGTAAGTGTGTTAGTATGTAAGTGTGCAAGTAGGTCAGTGTGTTGGTATGTACGTGTAAGTGTGTAAGTAATGAAAGGGAAATTAGGTAAGTAAGTGTGCATGTAAGTTATGTAAGTGTAAGTGTGTTAGTATGTAAGTGTGCAAGTATGTCAGTGTGTTGGTATGTACGAGTAAGTGTGTAAATAATGAAAGGGAAATTAGGTAAGTAAGTGTGCATGTAAGTTATGTAAGTGTAAGTGTGTTAGTATGTAAGTGTGCAAGTATGTCAGTGTGTTGGTATGTACTGTAAGTACGTGTAAGTGTGTTAGTATGTACTGTAAGTGTAAGTGTGCAAGTGTTAAGTGTTTTATTATGTACTGTAAGTAAGTGTAAGTGTGCAAGTATGTAAGTGTAAGTGTTTTATTATGTACTGTAAGTAAGTCAAAGTGTGCAACAGTGCAAGTATGTAAGTGTAAGTGTGTTGGTATGTACTTGGAGTAAGTGTAAGTGTGTAAGTAATTAAAGGGAATGTATTTAAGGAAGTGTGCAAGTATGTAAGTGCAAGTGTGTTTGAATGTAAGTGTGCAAGTATGTAGGTGTGTTGGTATGTACTGTAAGTAAGTGTAAACGTGTAAGTATGTAAGTGTGTTGGCATGTACTGTAAGTTAGAGTAAGTGTGTAAGTATGTAAGTGTAAGTGTGCAAGTATGTAAGTGTAAGTATGTAAGTGTAAGTGTGCAAGTATGTAAGTGTAAGTGTGCAAGTATGTAAGTGTAAGTGTGTTATTGTGGACTGTAAGTAAGTCAAAGTGTGTAAGTATGTAAGTGCAAGTATGTAAGTGTAAGTGTGCAAGTATGTAAGTGTAAGTGTGTTGGCATGTACTGTAAGTAAGTGTACGTGTGTAAGTATGTAAGTGTGTTGTATGTACTGTAAGTAAGTGTAAGTGTGTAAGTATGTAAGTGTAAGTATGTAAGTGTAAGTGTGCAGGTATGTAAGTGTAAGTGTTTTATTATGTACTGTAAGTAAGTGTAAGTGTGCAAGTATGTAAGGGTGAGTGTGTTATTATGTACTATAAGTAAGTCAAAGTGTGTAAGTATGTAAGTGTAAGTATGTAAGTGCAAGTATGTAAGTGTAAGTGTGCAAGTGTGTAAGTGTAAGTGTGTTGGTATGTACTGTAAGTAAGTGTAAGTATGTAAGTAATAAAAGGGAAAACATTTAAGTAAGTGTGCAAGTATGTAAGTGTAAGTGTGTTTGTATGTAAGTGTGCAAGTATGTAAATGTGCAAGTATGTAAGTGTGTTGGTATGTACTGTAAGTAAGTGTAAACGTGTAAGTATGTAAGTGTGTTGGCATGTACTGTAAGTAAGAGTAAGTGTGTAAGTATGTAAGTATATGTAAGTGTATGTAAGTGTAGGTGTGCAAGTATGTAAGTGTAAGTGTGTTATTATGTACTGTAAGTAAGTGTAAGTGTGCAAGTATGTAAGTGTAAGTGTGGTATTATTTACTGTAAGTAAGTGAAAGTGTGCAAGAATGTAAGTGTAAGTGTGTTATTATGTACTGTAAGTAAGTGTAAGTGTGCAAGTATGTAAGTGTAAGTGTGTTATTATGTACTGTAAGTAAGTCAAAGTGTGTAAGTATGTAAGTGTAAGTGTGTAAGTGTAAGTGTGCAAGTATGCAAGTGTAAGTGTGTTATTATGTACTGTAAGTAAGTCAAAGTGTGTAAGTATGTAAGTGTAAGTGTGCAAGTATGTAAGTGTAAGTGTGTTATTATGTACTGTAAGTAAGTCAGAGTGTGTAAGTATGTAACTGTAAGTGTGCAAGTATGTAAGTGTAAGTGTGTTATTATGTACTGTAAGTAAGTGTAAGTGTGCAAGTATGTAAGGGTGAGTGTGTTATTATGTACTGTAAGTAAGTCAAAGTGTGTAAGTATGTAAGTGTAAGTATGTAAGTGCAAGTATGTAAGTGTAAGTGTGCAAGTGTGTAAGTGTAAGTGTGTTGGTATGTACTGTAAGTAAGTGTAAGTGTGTAAGTAATTAAAGGGAAACATTTAAGTAAGTGTGCAAGTGTGTAAGTGTGTTTGTATGTAAGTGTGCAAGTATGTAAATGTGCAAGTATGTAAGTGTGTTGGTATGTACTGTAAGTAAGTGTAAACGTGTAAGTATGTAAGTGTGTTGGCATGTACTGTAAGTAAGAGTAAGTGTGTAAGTATGTAAGTATATGTAAGTGTATGTAAGTGTAAGTGTGTTATTATGTACTGTAAGTAAGTGAAAGTGTGCAAGTATGTAAGTGTAAATGTGTTATTATGTACTGTAAGTAAGTGTAAGTGTGCAAGTATGTTAGTGTAAGTGTGTTATTATGTACTGTAAGTAAGTGTAAGTGTGCAAGTATGTAAGTGTAAGTGTGGTATTATTTACTGTAAGTAAGTCAAAGTGTGTAAGTATGTAAGTGTAAGTGTGTAAGTGTAAGTGTGCAAGTATGCAAGTGTAAGTGTGTTATTATGTACTGTAAGTAAGTCAAAGTGTGTAAGTATGTAAGTGTAAGTGTGCAAGTATGTAAGTGTAAGTGTGTTATTATGTACTGTAAGTAAGTCAGAGTGTGTACGTATGTAACTGTAAGTGTGCAAGTATGTAAGTGTGTTATTATGTACTGTAAGTAAGTGTAAGTGTGCAAGTATGTTAGTGTAAGTGTGTTATTATGTACTGTAAGTAAGTGTAAGTGTGCAAGTATGTAAGTGTAAGTGTGGTATTATTTACTGTAAGTAAGTGAAAGTGTGCAAGAATGTAAGTGTAAGTGTGTTATTATGTACTGTAAGTAAGTGTAAGTGTGCAAGTATGTAAGTGTAAGTGTGTTATTATGTACTGTAAGTAAGTCAAAGTGTGTAAGTATGTAAGTGTAAGTGTGTAAGTGTAAGTGTGCAAGTATGCAAGTGTAAGTGTGTTATTATGTACTGTAAGTAAGTCAAAGTGTGTAAGTATGTAAGTGTAAGTGTGCAAGTATGTAAGTGTAAGTGTGTTATTATGTACTGTAAGTAAGTCAAAGTGTGTAAGTGTGTAAGTGTAAGTGTGCAAGTATGCAAGTGTAAGTGTGTTATTATGTACTGTAAGTAAGTCAAAGTGTGTAAGTATGTAAGTGTAAGTATGTAATTGTAAGTGTGCAAGTATGTAAGTGTAAGTGTGTTATTATGTACTGTAAGTAAGTCAAAGTGTGTAAGTATGTAAGTGTGCAAGTATGTAAGTGTAAGTGTGTTATTATGTACTGTAAGTAAGTCAAAGTGTGTAAGTATGTACTGTAAGTGTAAGTGTGCAAGTATGTAAGTGTGTTTGTTGTGTCTGCTTTTGGTTCTCAAAAGGACAGTTTTGTAAGGGATTAATGATGAAAAACCAAAGTGCCGCTTAATCTCCGCTCTTCATTGGACGCTGCATCACGGTATCAAACCAACGCGGTGGTGATGTGTATTATAAAGCAGACGTTCCACCAACAAGAAACGGTTACAAAGTCAATCAAACCTTGGAAAGGCAACATGAACAATTTGAGGACTCCCAAGAATTCCAAACAGCCGTGAGAACGCGGCGAGAAGTTGGGAGTGAGAGCGGAAGAACCCAGAATCAGTGGCGGTATCTCAGGTGTGGCGGGGGTTTTCCGGGGGGGGTGAGAAAACAAGACATTAAAAAACAGACAAGACAGTAAAAAACAGGGGGGGGGGGGATGCGTTCAAGGTCTGCTCGCTCTAAAAATGTCATTATCAAGAACTTTGAAAGTGGACCCGCCAAGGACGAGCTGCTTACCTAACATCATAAAAAACAACGTTGGCCTTAAAGCAGCACAAAAAAAAAGTCCTTTCAAAAATAAGGACATTTATCACACAATTGACCAATATTTGGTTGGACCACAGTTGGCAGAGACATCATTGGGACTATTCAGGGGGGCTGAGGCCTCCTTAAATATATCTTAAGCCCGAATAATAATAATAATAGATTTTATTTGTAAATTCGTAATTCAAGGGAAAGTATGTAAGTAAGTGTGCAAGTATGTAAGTGTAAGTGTGTTAGTATGTAAGTATGTAAGTATGCAAGTATGTAAGTGTGCAAAAATGTAAGTGTGTTGGTATGTACTGTAAGTAAGTGTAAGCGTGTAAGTATGTAAGTGTGTTGACATGTACTGTAAGTAAGTGTAAGTGTGTAAGTATGTGTCAGTATGTAAGTGTGCAAGTATGTAAGTGTAAGTGTTTTATTATGTACTGTAAGTAAGTGTAAGTGTGCAAGTATGTAAGTGTAAGTGTTTTATTATGTACTGTAAGTAAGTGTAAGTGTGCAAGTATGTAAGTGTAAGGGTGTTATGTACTGTAAGTACGTCAAAGTGTGTAAGTGTAAGTGTGCAAGTATGTAAGTGTAAGTGTGTTGGTATGTACTGTAAGTAAGTGTAAGTGTGTAAGTAATTAAAGGGAAAGTTTGTAAGTAAGTGTGCAAGTATGTAAGTGTAAGTGTGTTAGTATGTAAGTGTGCAAGTATGTAAGTGTGTTGGTATGTACTGTAAGTAAGTGTGCAAGTATGTAAGTGTGTTGGTATGTACTGTAAGTAAGAGTAAGTGTGTAATTATGTAAGTGTAAGTATGTAAGTGTAAGTATGTAAGTGTAAGTGTGCAAATATGTAAGTGTAAGTGTGTTGGTATGTACTGTAAGTGCGTGTAAGTAATTCAAGGGAAAGTATGCAAGTAAGTGTGCAAGTATGTAAGTGTAAGTGTGTTAGTATGTAAGTATGCAAGTATGTAAGTGTGCAAGAATGTAAGTGTGTTGGTATGTACTGTAAGTAAGTGTAAGCGTGTAATTATGTAAGTGTGTTGACATGTACTGTAAGTAAGTGTAAGTGTGTAAGTATGTGTCAGTATGTAAGTGTGCAAGTATGTATGTGTATGTGTTATGCACTGTAAGTAAGTCAAAGTATGTAAGTGTAAGTGTGCAAGTATGTAAGTGTAAGTGTGTTGGTATGTACTGTAAGTAAGTGTAAGTGTGTAAGTAATTAAAGGGAAAGTATGTAAGTAAGTGTGCAAGTATGTAAGTGTAAGTGTGTTAGAATGGAAGTGTGCAAGTATGTAAGTGTGCAAGTATGTAAGTCTGTTGGTATGTACTGTAAGTATGTGTAAGCGTGTAAGTACGTAAGTGTGTTGGCATGTACTGTAAGTAAGTGTACGTGTGTAAGTATGTAAGTGTAAGTATGTAAGTGTAAGTGTGCAATTATGTAAGTGTAAGTGTGTTGGTATGTACTGTAAGTATGTGTAAGTAATTCAAGGGAAAGTATGTAAGTAAGTGTGCAAGTATGTAAGTGTAAGTGTGTTAGTAAGTAAGTATGCAAGTATGTAAGTGTGCAAGAATGTAAGTGTGTTGGTATGTACTGTAAGTAAGTGTACGCGTGTAAGTATGTAAGTGTGTTGACATGTACTGTAAGTAAGTATGTGTCAGTATGTAAGTGTGCAAGTATGTATGTGTAAGTGTTTTATTATGTACTGTAAGTAAGTGTTAGTGTGTTATGTACTGTAAGTAAGTCAAAGTATGTAAGTGTAAGTGTGCAAGTATGTAAGTGTAAGTGTGTTGGTATGTACTGTAAGTAAGTGTAAGTGTGTAAGTAATTAAAGGGAAAGTATGTAAGTAAGTGTGCAAGTATGTAAGTGTAAGTGTGTTAGTATGTAAGTGTGCAAGTATGTAAGTGTGCAAGTATGTAAGTGTGTTGGTATGTACTGTAAGTAAGTGTGCAAGTATGTAAGTGTGTTGGCATGTACTGTAAGTAAGTGTAAGTGTGTAAGTATGTAAGTGTAAGGGTGCAAGTATGTAAGTGTGTTGGTATGTAATGTAAGTAAGTGTAAGTGTGAAAGTATGTAAGTGTGATTGTGTTGGTATGTACTGTAAGTAAGTGTAAGTGTGCAAGTAAGTAAGTGTACGTTTGTTAGTATATACTGTAAGTGAGTGTAATTGTGTAAGTATGTAGGTGTAAGTGTGTAAGTGTATTGTGTAAGAAAAACAAATGGATTGAATATTTTCCATCTTTAAGAGAAAATTAGGACAGTGGTCCCCATGTGGTCCATGGACCACATGGGGCCGCACAAGAAATTAAAAAAAAAAAAAAAAAAAAAAAAAAGTGTTTTTTATGTTGATTTAATTAAAAAAAATAAAAATAAAATAAAATATATATATATATATATATATATATATATATATATATATATTTTTTTTTATTTTTATTTTTTATTAAATCAACATAAAAAACACAATATATACATTATATATCAATATAGATCAATACAGTCTGCAGGGATACACTCCGTAAGCACACATGATTGTTTTTCTTGATGACAAAAAAAAAATTACCATACACCCCCCCCCCCCCCCCCCCCACCCGTTCCGTGGGACACATTTTCAAGCGTTGACCAATCCGCAGCTCAATATTACTCTTGAATGTCAACTGTAATTACATTTTCTTAATCACAACCTAAAAAGTTGCTCTAAAGTCCACCAAACCGACAACATTCTACTTTGTAAAACCATGAACTTCATATCCAAACTCTTCATCGCTGTAATAGTGCTGGACATAACATATCTCCCCAAAGTGTGCTCACGGAGCATTCAAAGTGTACTCAGCCCGTGGACGTGTTCGGCGGGCCTGTGTGGATTCTGCAACCCGACAAATTCCCTCTTATTTCCCGCGCAGGCAGGCGGCGACGAGAGAAGCCACGCTGGGAAAATTGCACTTCCACATCATCCATTCCCCCCGCAGATGGGCCGCCAACCCTCGGGAACACACAATCAGGGAAAGGGCACACCTCCGAGTATCCCATCTTTTGTAACGGCATTAGAACGCGCGGGGAAGATTTAGCGCTCCCTTAATGCGCCCCAGTCTTCTGCATAAAAGTATATACAAAGGTTAATATTGCAATAATATGTTCCTGGAGGGCATTGTAATCATTATCTCTCTGCTGGTATCAATTAGAAGCACTTTACTGCAGGTAATGACTAAGAATCCGCTGCAAAATGACATTATTATTATTATACTCATCCATAATTTCAGAGTGGATACACAAGGAAAAAAGGGAAGCGTGAGTTCAACGAAAGGTGGTCTTAAAAAGTGAGAGGACTTCAGGAAGGAAACTCAGTTCACCGTCAGTGTGTGTGTGTGTGTGTGTGTGTGTGTGTGTGTGTGTGTGTGTGTGTGTGTGTTCTTGTATTTCTACCCTTCTTGAGACATCAAAAAGGAAAAGTTCCGTCCATATGAGGAGGTGTGAACAAGTGATGACATAAATCATGGTCCCAATACGGAAAACCATTGCATCTAATTGAGAATGTCTCATTTGCACCCCTGGTGGTGAAATATATCAAAATTAGGGTGCATCGGTTTTAAAAGTGCTCCCCCTCTGGTCAACATATGTAATAATAAGTGTGTGTAAGAAATTAAAACGCGCCCCCTTTGGCCAAAATTTAAAGTTAAAGTTAAAGTACCAATGATTGTCACACACACACTAGGTGTGGCGAAATTATTCTCTGCATTTGACCCATCACCCTTGATCACCCCCTGGGAGGTGAGGGGAGCAGTGGGCAGCAGCGGTGGCTGCGCCCGGGAATCATTTTTGGTGATTTAACCCCCAATTCCAACCCTTGATGCTGAGTGCCAAGCAGGGAGGTAATGGGTCCCATTTTTATAGTCTTTGGTATGACTCGGCCGGGATTTGAACTCCCAACCTACCGATCTCAGGACGGACACTCTAACCACTAGGCCACTGAGTAGGTATGAAAAACAAGATAAATATGTATGTAGAGACATACTGTAATAACTTGAAGTAAATAATGAAGATTGAATAGCAATTACGAACAAAATTAAAGCTGCAAGCAGCGATGGACGGGACCGACTTTGACGGCACATAAAATCCAAACCGGAGCAGTAATTAAAACTCTTTCATCAACTTTTAATCAGAAGGGTTCAATCTCTCTCCTGTGCTAGTTTGAAGCCGACACGACAAACGCGCTCAGAGGAGATGATGTTTAAAAAAAGGTGACTGTTTTGACCCAACTTTTATTTTGAAGGGGGAATTGCAAAATTCCTGTTGATTTTTGATGGAGGTTGTCAATATATGAAATGTAGGTCTAAGTGAGACCTAAATAGAGGTTTTTGTTTCATGTCTCTACGACATTCCTACTGGAAGTTACAGGCAGTTTTGTCTGGGTTTTCTTCCTAGGAGCAGTTTTGTCTGTGTTTTATTCCTAGGGGGCACTAGAACGCAAGTTCTTTTTTTATTAGATCGCAATTTTTGCCAGTCCTGATGTGTGTGTCCAGTTTGGTGAGTTTTGAAGCATGTTAAAGGGGTCAAATTACAGCTCAAAGAGGCAAAGGGGGTGACTGTTTTTACAAAACTTTTGTTTTGAAGGGGGAATTTCAAACTTCTTGTTGTTTTTTGCTGAAGGATGTCAGTGTAGGAAATGTAGGTCTAAGTGAGACCTACGTAGATGTTTTTGTTTCATGTCTCTACGACATTCCTACTGGAAGTTAAAGGCAGTTTTGTCTGGGTTTTATTCCTAGGAGCAGTTTTGTCTGTGTTTTATTCATAGGGGGCGCTAGAGCGCAATTTTGAGTTTTGGGGTTGGGTTTTTTATTAGATCGCAATTTTTGCCAGTCCTGATGTGTGTGTCCAGTTTGGTGAGTTTTGAAGCATGTTAACGGGGTCAAATTACAGTTCAAAGAGGCAAAGGTGACTGTTTTTACTAAACTTTCGTTTTGAAGGGGGAATTGCAAACTTCCTGTTGATTTTTGCTGAAGGATGCTAGTGTATGAAATGTAGGTCTAAGTGAGACCTACATAGAGGTTTTTGTTTCATGTCTCTACGACTTTCGTACTGGGAGTTAGAGGCAGTTTTGTCTGTGTTTTCTTCCTAGGGGGCGCTAGAGTGCAATTTTGAGTTTTGGGGCATGTTGAGGGGGTCAAATTACAGCTCAAAGAGGCAAAAGTGACTGTTTTTACAAAACGTTTGTTTTGAAGGGGGAATTGCAAACTTCCTGTTGATTTTTGCTGAAGGATGTTAGTGTATGAAATGTAGGTCTCAGTGAGACCTACAAAGAGGTTTTTGTTTCATGTCTCTATGACATTCGTACTGGGAGTTAGAGGCAGTTTTGTCTGTGTTTTCTTCCTAGGGGGCGCTAGAGCGCAATTTTGAGTTTTGGGGCATGTTAAGGGGGTCAAATTACAGCTCAAAGAGGCAAAAGTGACTGTTTTTACAAAACTTTTGTTTTGAAGGGGGAATTGCAAACTTCCTGTTGATTTTTGCTGAAGGATGTTAGTGTATGAAATGTAGGTCTAAGTGAGACCTACATAGAGGTTTTTGTTTCATGTCTCTACGACATTCGTACTGGGAGTTAGAGGCAGTTTTGTCTGTGTTTTCTTCCTAGGGGGCGCTAGAGTGCAATTTTGAGTTTTGGGGCATGTTAAGGGGGTCAAATTACAGCTCAAAGAGGCAAAGGTGACTGTTTTTACTAAACTTTTGTTTTGAAGGGGGAATTGCAAACTTCCTGTTGATTTTTGCTGAAGGATGATAGTGTATGAAATGTAGGTCTAAGTGAGACCTACAAAGAGGTTTTTGTTCCATGTCTCTACGACATCCGTACTGGAAGTTAGAGGCAGTTTTGTTTGTGTTTTCTTCCCAGGGGGCGCTAGAGCGCAATTTTGAGTTTTGGGGCATGTTAAGGGGGTCAAATTACAGTTCAAAGAGGCAAAGGTGACTGTTTTTACTAAACTTTTGTTTTGAAGGGGGGATTACAAACTTTCTGTTGATTTTTGCTGAAGGATGATAGTGTATGAAATGTAGGTCTAAGTGAGACCTACAGACAGGTTTTTGTTTCATGTCTCTACGACATTCCGACTGGGAGTTAGAGGCAATTTTGTCTGTGTTTTCTTCCTAGGAGCAGTTTTGTCTGTGTTTTATTCCTAAGGGGCGCTAGAGCGCAATTTTGAGTTTTGGGGTTGGGTTTTTCATTAGATCGCAATTTTTGCCAGTCCTGATGTGTGTGTCCAGTTTGGTGAGTTTTGAAGCATGTTAAGGGGGTCAAATTACACCTCAAAGAGGCAAAGGTGACTGTTTTTACTAAACTTTTGTTTTGAAGGGGGAATTGCAAACTTCCTGTTGATTTTTGCTGAAGGGTGATAGTGTATGAAATGTAGGTCTAAGTGAGACCTACAAAGAGGTTTTTGTTTCATGTCTCTACGACATTCCTACTGGGAGTTAGAGGCGGTTTTGTATGTGTTTTCTTCCTAGGGGGCGCTAGAGTGCAATTTTGAGTTTTGGGGCATGTTGAGGGGGTCAAATTACAGCTCAAAGAGGCAAAAGTGACTGTTTTTACAAAACGTTTGTTTTGAAGGGGGAATTGCAAACTTCCTGTTGATTTTTGCTGAAGGATGATAGTGTATGAAATGTAGGTCTAAGTAAGACCTACAAAGAGGTTTTTGTTTCATGTCTCTACGACATCCGTACTGGAAGTTAGAGGCAGTTTTGTTTGTGTTTTCTTCCTAGGGGGCGCTAGAGCGCAATTTTGAGTTTTGGGGTTTGGTTTTTTTATTAGATCGCAATTTTTGCCAGTCCTGATGTGTGTGTTCAGTTTGGTGAGTTTTGAAGCATGTTGAGGGGGTCAAATTACAGCTCAAAGAGGCAAAGGTGACTGTTTTTACTAAACTTTCGTTTTGAAGGGGGAATTACAAACTTCCTGTTAATTTTTGCTGAAGGATGTCAGTGTATGAAATGTAGGTCTAAGTGAGACCTACATAGAAGTTTTTGTTTCATGTCTCTACGACATTCCTACTGGGAGTTAGAGGCAGTTTTGTCTGTGATTTCTTCCTAGGGGGCGCGAGAGCGCAATTTTGAGTTTTGGGGCTAGGTTTTTTTTATTAGATCGCAATTTGTGCCAGTCTCGATGGTGAGTTTTGAAGCATGTTAAGGGGGTCAAATTACAGCTCAAAGAGGCAGTGGTATAATAATAGGGTCCTCTGTCCCAAAGGGACATTCGGTCCCTAAAAAACAAAAAAACAAAAAAACTAAAAGCAGTCTTTTTCCACGGAGCCCCTAAAGGGACATCGGGGAATTTTTTGTTTTTATAAAAAAAAATGTGTATTTATTTATTTTTTTTAGACATGTATCTCGTGCAGGGGCGCCGAAAAGGGGGGGGGGGGTAAAGGAGACAGATTCTAGGGGCCCATGATGGAGGGGGGCCCAGAGAGGCCCCTAATGATGATGAAATTATAATACAGAAAAAATAATGACACTGTGTTGGGGGCCCTGTAAAGATTCTTTTCATGGGGCCCAAAATCCCTAGCGGCGCCCCTGATCTCGTGCGCACGAGAAAGTTTCTTGTGCGCACGAGATACATGTCTAAAAAAAAATAAAAATAATAATAATAAAAATGTTTTCCCCCATGTCCCTTTTGGGGCTCCGTATTTTTCTCACAATGTGTCGATTTTTTTCTTATAAAATTGGGGACAAATTCTCATATATTTCCTGTTTCTGTGATATTGCAATATTTTCATGTAAAATTATTACTTTTTAATGCAAAATGGCGACATTTGTCATACAAAATTCTGACTTTTGTAACAATAGTGCCCTTTTTTTTTTTTGCTGTTCTTGTAAAATAGTGACGTTTTTTGAGTAAAATGATGACTTCTGTCATGATTTTGCAGAGTGAAACTCCGAATGCAGCGGAGATAGGCTCTAACACCCCCCTGCGACCCCAAAAAGGGACAAGCGGTAGAAAATGGATGGATGGAATTCCGATTATTATTATTATAATATTGCCACCATTTTTAAGTTTTCTTATAAAATTGTGACTTTTGTCGAGTACAATTACGACTCTTTTCATAAAATTGCCAAAATTTTAAGCTTTTCTTGGAAAATTACGACCGTTATTGAGTAAAATTCCAACTTTTATTGCACAAATGTTCCGTTTTTCTTGTAACATTTTGACTTGCGTTGAGTAAAATGACAACTTTTATTTTAAAACTGTTTACCATTTTTTTTTGCTGTTCTTGTAAAATAGATAAATTTTTTGAGTAAAATTATGACTTTTGTCATGATTTTGCCAAGTAAAATTCCGATTATTATTATAATATTGCCAACATTTTTAAGCTTTCTTATAAAATTGTGACTTTTGTCGAGTAAAATTGCGACTCTTTTCATAAAGTTGCCAAAATGTTAAGCTTTTCTTGTAAAATTTCGACTCTTATTGAGTAAAATTCCAACTTTTATCATGACATTGCACAAATGTTCCGTTTTTCTTGTAACATTTTCACTTGCGTTGAGTAAAATGACGACTTTTATTATAATACTGTTTACCATTTTTTTTGCTGTTCTTGCAAAATAGAGAAATTTTTTGAGTAAAATTATAACTTGTCATGATTTTGCCGAGTAAAATTCCGATTATTATTATAATATTGCCAACATTTTACAGTTTTCTTATAAAATTGTGACTTTTGTCGGGTAAAACTATGACTCTTTTCATAAAGTTGCCAACATTTTAAGCTTTTCTTGTAAAATTGAGACTGTTATTGAGTAAAATTACGACTTTTATCATATTATTTCACAAATGTTCAGTTTTTCTTGTAACATTTTGACTTGCGTTGAGTAAAATGACGACTTTTATTATAATACTGTTTACCATTGTTTTTGCTGTTCTTGTAAAATAGTGACATTTTTTGAGTAAAATGATGACTTTTGTCATGATTTTGCCAAGTAAAATTCCGATTATTATTATAATATTGCCAACATTTTTAAGCTTTCTTATAAAATTGTGACTTTTGTCGAGTAAAATTGCGACTCTTTTCATAAAGTTGCCAAAATGTTAAGCTCTTCTTGTAAAATTTCGACTCTTATTGAGTAAAATTCCAACTTTTATCATGACATTGCACAAATGTTCCGTTTTTCTTGTAACATTTTCACTTGCGTTGAGTAAAATGACGACTTTTATTATAATACTGTTTACCATTTTTTTGCTGTTCTTGCAAAATAGAGAAATGTTTTGAGTAAAATTATAACTTGTCATGATTTTGCCGAGTAAAATTCCGATTATTATTATAATATTGCCAACATTTTACAGTTTTCTTATAAAATTGTGACTTTTGTCGGGTAAAACTACGACTCTTTTCATAAAGTTGCCAACATTTTAAGCTTTTCTTGTAAAATTGAGACTGTTATTGAGTAAAATTACGACTTTTATCATATTATTTCACAAATGTTCAGTTTTTCTTGTAACATTTTGACTTGCGTTGAGTAAAATGACGACTTTTATTATAATACTGTTTACCATTGTTTTTGCTGTTCTTGTAAAATAGTGACATTTTTTTAGTAAAATTATGACTTTTGTCATGATTTTGCCAAGTAAAATTCCGATTATTATTATAATATTGCCAACATTTTTAAGTTTTCTTATAAAATTGTGACTTTTGTCGAGTAAAATTACGACTCTTTTCATAAAGTTGCCAAAATGTTAAGCTTTTCTTGTAAAATTGCGACTCTTATTGAGTAAAATTCCAACTTTTATCATAACATTGCACAAATGTTCCGTTTTTCTTGTAACATTTTGACCTGCGTTGAGTAAAATGACAACTTTTATTCTAAAACTGTTTACCATTTTTTTTTGCTGTTCTTGTAAAATAGAGACATCTTTTGAGTAAAATTATAACTTGACATGATTTTGCCGAGTAAAATTCAGATTATTATTATAATATTGCCAACATTTTACAGTTTTCTTATAAAATTGTGACTTTTGTCGAGTAAAATTACGACTCTTTTCATAAAGTTGCCAAAATTGTAAGCTTTTCTTGTAAAATTGTGACTGTTATTTAGTAAAATTCCAACTTTTATCATAATATTGCACAAATGTTTCGTTTTTCTTGTAACATTTTGACTTGCGTTGAGTAAAATGACAACTTTTATTCTAAAACTGTTTACCATTTTTTTTTGCTGTTCTTGTAAAATAGTGACATTTTTTGAGTAAAATTATGACTTATGTCATGATTTTGCGAAGTAAAATTCCGATTATTATTATAATATTGCCAACATTTTTAAGTTTTCTTATAAAATTGTGACTTTTGTCGAGTAAAATTGCGACTCTTTTCATAAAGTTGCCAAAATGTTAAGCTTTTCTTGTAAAATTGCGACTCTTATTGAGTAAAATTCCAACTTTTATCATAACATTGCACAAATGTTCCATTTTTCTTGTAACATTTTGACCTGGGTTGAGTAAAATGACGACTTTTATTATAATACTGTTTACCATTTTTTTGCTGTTCTTGTAAAATAGAGACATTTTTTGAGTAAAATTATAACTTGTCATGATTTTGCCGAGTAAAATTCCGATTATTATTATAATATTGCCAACATTTCACAGTTTTCTTATAAAATTGTGACTTTTGTCGGGTAAAATTACGACTCTTTTCATAAAGTTGCAAACATTTTAAGCTTTTCTTGTAAAATTGCGACTGTTATTGAGTAAAATTACGACTTTTATCATATTATTGCACAAATGTTCAGTTTTCTTGTAACATTTTGACTTGCGTTGAGTAAAATGACGACTTTTATTATAATACTGTTTACCATTGTTTTTGCTGTTCTTGTAAAATAGTGACATTTTTTTAGTTAAAATTATGACTTGTGTCATGATTTTGCTGAGTGAAATTCCAATTATTATTATAATATTGCCAACATTTTTAAATTTTCTTATAAAATTGTGACTTTTGTTGAGTAAAATTACGACTCTTTTCATAAAATTGCCAAAATTTTAAGCTTTTCTTGGAAAATTGCGACTGTTCTTGAGTAAAATTCCAACTTTTATTGCACAAATGTTCCATTTTTCTTGTAACATTTTGACTTGCGTTGAGTAAAATGACGACTTTTATTTTAAAACTGTTTACCATTGTTTTTGCTGTTCTTGTAAAATAGTGCAATTTTTTGAGTAAAATGATGACTTTTGTCATGATTTTGCCAAGTAAAATTCCGATTATTATTATAATATTGCCAGCATTTTTAAGTTTTCTTATAAAATTGTGACTTTTGTCGAGTAAAACTACGACTCTTTTCATAAAGTTGCCAAAATGTTAAGCTTTTCTTGTAAAATTGCGACTGTTATTGAGTAAAATTCCAACTTTTATCATAACATTGCACAAATGTTCCGTTTTTCTTGTAACATTTTGACTTGCGTTGAGTAAAATGACGACTTTTATTATAATACTGTTTACCATTGTTTTCGCTGTTCTTGTAAAATAGTGACATTTTTTTAGTTAAAATTATGACTTGTGTCATGATTTTGCTGAGTGAAATTCCAATTATTATTATAATATTGCCAACATTTTTAAATTTTCTTATAAAATTGTGACTTTTGTTGAGTAAAATTACGACTCTTTTCATAAAGTTGCCAACATTTTAAGCTTTTCTTGGAAAATTGCGACTGTTCTTGAGTAAAATTCCAACTTTTATTGCACAAATGTTCCATTTTTCTTGTAACATTTTGACTTGCGTTGAGTAAAATGACGACTTTTATTTTAAAACTGTTTACCATTGTTTTTGCTGTTCTTGTAAAATAGTGCCATTTTTTGAGTAAAATGATGACTTTTGTCATGATTTTGCCAAGTAAAATTCCGATTATTATTATAATATTGCCAGCATTTTTAAGTTTTCTTATAAAATTGTGACTTTTGTCGAGTAAAATTACGACTCTTTTCATAAAGTTGCCAACATTTGAAGCTTTTCTTGTAAAATTGCGACTGTTATTGAGTAAAATTACGACTTTTATCATATCATTGCACAAATGTTCAGTTTTTCTTGTAACATTTTGACTTGCGTTGAGTAAAATGACAACTTTTATTTTAAAACAGTTTACCATTTTTTTTGCTGTTCTTGTAAAATAGAGACATTTTTTGAGTAAAATTATAACTTGTCATGATTTTGCCCAGTAAAATTCTGATTATTATTATAATATTGCCAACATTTCACAGTTTTCTTATAAAATTGTGACTTTTGTCGAGTAAAGTTACGACTCTTTTCATAAAGTTGCCAAAATTTTAAGCTTTTCATGTAAAATTGCGACTGTTATTGAGTAAAATTACGACTTTTATCACATTATTGCACAAATGTTCCGTTTTTCTTGTAACATTTTCACTTGCGTTGAGTAAAATGACGACTTTTATTATAATACTGTTTACCATTTTTTTTGCTGTTCTTGTAAAATAGTGACATTTTTTTAGTTAAAATGATGACTTTTGTCATGATTTTGCCGAGTGAAATTCCGATTATTATTATAATACTGCCAACATTGTGAAGTTTTCTTATAAAATTGTGACTTTTGTCGAGTAAAATTACGACTCTTGTCATAAAATTGCCAAAATTTTAAGCTTTTCTTGGAAAATTGCGACTGTTATTGAGTAAAATTCCAACTTTTATTGCACAAATGTTCCGTTTTTCTTGTAACATTTTGACTTGTGTTGAGTGAAATGACAACTTTTATTTTAAAACTGTTTACCTTTTTTTTTGCTGTTCTTGTAAAATAGTGCCATTTTTTGAGTAAAATTATGACTTTTTGCCAAGTAAAATTCCGATTATTATTATAATATTGCTAACATTTTTAAGTTTTCTTATAAAATTGTGACTTTTGTCGAGTAAAATTACGACTCTTTTCACAAAGTTGCCAAAATGTTAAGCTTTTCTTGTAAAATTGCGACTCTTATTGAGTAAAATTCTACCTTTTTATGTTCCGTTTTTCTTGTAACATTTTGACCTGCGTTGAGTAAAATGACGACTTTTATTATAACACTGCCAAAATTCTACGATTTTCTTGTGAAATTGTGACCTTTTTCTTGTGAAACTCCAACTAATTTTTCACAACAAGCTTTTTTCATATTTGCATAGTATGTATATATTATTAATGTTGTAAATACACATCTTTATGCATCTAGAAAGGCTGCTCCTAAAGAGGTAGGCATTATTCGGAGGTCTCAAGAAGGTAACACATACACGAGTGTGTGTGTGTGTGTGTGTGTGCACGTGCACGCTCACATGGACGTGCGCAGCTCCTTTCAAAGGAGCCTAATAATACACAAATAAAAATGTGCTTCCTCTTATTCATGCCTTTACTGTGTGTGTGTGTGTGTGTGTGTCCCACTTTCCTCAAAGCAGCTTGTGTGTGCACGTGTGTGTGTGTGTGTGTGTGTGTGTGTGTGTGTGTGTGTGTGTGTGTGTGTGTGTGTGTGTGTGTGTGTTGGGGGCGGGGGGGGGTTAGGGGAAGTGTTCAAAAACAACCTGGCAACAAATATTTGCATTCCTCAAAGCAAGCACACTATTGTTCTTTGCTCTCTTTGCCGCGGAGAAAGTTGCAAAAGCTGCGAGTTTGTGACCTTTGCGTTCATCTCCCAGCGTTCCTAACGAGCACCCTGACCCCGCCTACACACACACACACGCACACACACACACATTAAATATGTGAATAATTGACTGATTTAAAAAAAAATGCATCAGGTCACACACAAACACACACACACTTTTAGATTGAATAAGCACACGCGGTAACGAGCGTGCGTGGCGGCGGAGGCGGCGTCCTTTAATTGGCCGGCGCTGACATCCATCACGCGGTTGTCATGGCGCTGACCTTTCAGCGCGGGCTATTCATAACCAGGAAGTTCTGCGCCGCCTACGCGCGGTCACGCCCTCCCCCCGTCACCATAACCCGTTGCTTCCAGTTGACTCCGCCCCCTCTGGGCCCCCTTCGGGCCCCCTTTGTGCACTAGGTGCCACAGATGGACGGATGGTCCTTGGCAATCCGCTGAGGGATCTGGCAACCACACAACCGTGTGGCCTGACGACAGCCGCTTCCTCAAATCGTGACGTTTGTTGACTCAACTGCAGAGAGTAGCAGGCACTTCCTGTACGGACTTCCACTTGAACCAATAATAGGTCCACTTGCTGGCCATGGCCGCCACTCCAAAATAGGGTTGTACGGTATACTAGTAAAGTACAGCGATACTAATGAATCATATTCGGTACTATACCGCCTCTAAAAAGTACCGGTCCCCGGCCCCCCTTTTTTCTGTTTTTTTAACAGGCATGACAGCGCATCTTCACGTCGCGACATTGCTGGTTTTAGGAGCAGAGGAGCATGTTCGGCAGCGCACAATCACAGAGTACTTACAAGCAGACACAGTGTGTAGACAGAAAAGGGAGAACGGACGCATTTTGGCCTAAAAAGCTGAAGATAAAGGTGAAGTTATAACTACGGAGCTCCTAAAGGGACATGGGGGAATACATTTTTTTTTTTATATATATATATATTTTTTTTTAGACATGTATCTCGTGCGCACCAGATACATGTCTAAAAAAAAAAAAAAAAAAAAAAAAAAATTATGTTTTTTTTTATAAAGTCATAAAAAAATTGTTTAATTATAATTTAATTTTTTAGACATGTATCTCGTGCGCACGAGATACATGTCTAAAAAAAAAAATTATACTTTTTTATTATAAAGTTATAAAAAATTTAAAAAATATATAATTTTTTTTTAGTCATGTATCTTGTGCGCACGAGATACATGTCTAAAAAAAAAATTATACTTTTTTTATAAAGTTATAAAAAAATATATATATAATTTTTTTTAGACATGTATCTCGTGCGCATGACATACATGTCTAAAAATTTTTTTAAAAAATTATACTTTTTTTATAAAGTTATAAAAAAAAAATAAAAAAAAAAAATTTTTTTTTAGACATGTATCTCGTGCGCAGTCCATAGTGGATCTAATATAATAGTGAGAGTCCAGTCCATAGTGGATCTAATATAATAGTGAGAGTCCAGTCCATAGTGGATCTAATATAATAGTGAAAGTCCAGTCCATAGTGGATCTAACATAATAGTGAAAGTCCAGTCCATAGTGGATCTAACATAATAGTGAGAGTCCAGTCCATAGTGGATCTAATATAATAGTGAGAGTCCAGTCCATAGTGGATCTAATATAATAGTGAGAGTCCAGTCCATAGTGGATCTAATATAATAGTGAAAGTCCAGTCCATAGTGGATCTAACATAATAGTGAAAGTCCAGTCCATAGTGGATCTAACATAATAGTGAGAGTCCAGTCCATAGTGGATCTAATATAATAGTGAGAGTCCAGTCCATAGTGGATCTAATATAATAGTGAAAGTCCAGTCCATAGTGGATCTAACATAATAGTGAAAGTCCAGTCCATAGTGGATCTAACATAATAGTGAGAGTCCAGTCCATAGTGGATCTAACATAATAGTGAGAGTCCAGTCCATAGTGGATCTAACATAATTGTGAGAGTCCAGTCCATAGTGGATCTAACATAATAGTGAGAGTCCAGTCCATAGTGGATCTAACATATTGTGAGAGTCCAGTCCATAGTGGATCTAACATAATAGTGCGAGTCCAGTCCATAGTGGATCTAACATAATTGTGAGAGTCCAGTCCATAGTGGATCTAACATAATAGTGAGAGTCCAGTCCATAGTGGATCTAACATATTGTGAGAGTCCAGTCCATAGTGGATCTAACATAATAGTGCGAGTCCAGTCCATAGTGGATCTAACATAATAGTGAGAGTCTAGTCCATGGTGGATGGAACATAATAGTGAAAGTCCAGTCCATAGAGGATCTAACATAATAGTGAAATTCCAGTCCATAGTAGATCTAACATAATAGTGCGAGTCCAGTCCATAGTGGATCTAACATAATAGTGCGAGTCCAGTCCATAGTGGATCTAACATAATAGTGAGAGTCCAGGCCATAGTGGATATAACATAATAGTGTGATAGTCCATTCCATAGTGGATCTAACATAGTAGTGAAAGTCCAGTCCATAGTGGATCTAACATAATAGTGAAAGTCCAGTCCATAGTGGATCCAACATAATAGTGAAAGTCCAGTCCATAGTGGCTCTAACAAAATAGTGAAAGTCCAGTCCATAGTGGGGCCAGCAGGAGACCAGCACAGCAGCGCAGAGATGTCCCCAACCGATGCAAAGGCGAGCGGTCCACCCCGGGTCCCGACTTTGGACAGCCAGCACTTCATCCGTGGCCACCGAACCTGTGCCCCCCCCTCCACGAGGGAGAGGGGGGCAGAGGAGAAAAGAAAAGAAACGGCAGATCAACTGGTCTAAAAAGGGGGTCTATTTAGAGGCTAGAGTATACAAATGGGTTTTAAGATGGGACTTAAATGCTTCTACTGAGGTAGCATCTCTAACTGTTACCGGGAGGGCAGCCCTAAAACAACTTCTAACCGAAAACATAACAAATATCCCGAAAAAGTTGTGAACTGGATCACTCGTAAACCGAGGTACCATGTACTTTTTTTTGTTTCGTTTAGGATCTTATTTGTTTTCTTACCTTTTTGGGACGGATTACCAACAAAAACCAAGATTTGACTGCCCGACACAGAAAGGTTCAAATGTGGACAGACTGAGGATCATACACACTACCAACCTTTGTCTTTAGACTTTTCTAAAAACCTAAACTAAACATCTCTGAGGCTGAATAAAAGTGGTTGAGAGTTCATAATCAATAGTGTTTCTCACCTTTTTGGGACAAATTACCAATAAAAACCAAGGTTTCACTGCCCGACACAGAAAGGTTCAAATGTGGACCGACTGAGGATCATTCACACTACCAACCTTTGTCTTTAGACTTTTCTAAAAACCTAAAGTAAACATCTCCGAGACTGAATACAACTGGTTGAGAGTTCATAATCAATAGTGTTTCTTACCTTTTTGGGACAAATTACCAATAGAAACCAAGGTTTGACTGCCTGACACAGAAAGGTTCAAATGGGGATTGACTGAGGATTATACACACTACCAACCTTGGTCTTTAGACTTTTCTAAAAACCTAAACTAAACATCTCTGAGACTGAATAAAACTGGTTGAGAGTTCATAATCAATAGTGTTTCTTACCTTTTTGGGACGAATTACCAATAAAAACCAAGGTTTTTCCTGCCCCACACAGAAAGGTTCAAATGTGGACCGACTGAGGATCATACACACTACCAACCTTTGTCTTTAGAATTGTCTAAAAACCTAAAGTAAACATCTCTGAGACTGAATAAAAGTGGTTGAAAGTTCATATTTAATAGTGTTTCTTACCTTTTTGGGACAAATTACCAACAAAAACCAAGGTTTGACTGTCCGACACAGAAAGGTTCAAATGGGGATTGACTGAGGATTATACACACTACCAACCTTTGTCTTTAGACTTTTCTAAAAACCTAAACTAAACATCTCTGAGACTGAATAAAACTGGTTGAGAGTTCAAAATCAATAGTGTTTCTTACCTTTTTTGGACAAATTACCAATAGAAACCAAGGTTTGACTGCCCCAAACAGAAAGGTTCAAATGGGGACCGACTGAGGATCATACACACTACCAACCTTTGTCTTTAGACTTTTCTAAAAACCTAAAGTAAACATCTCTGAGACTGAATAAAACTGGTTGAGAGTTCATAATCAATAGTGTTTCTTACCTTTTTGGGACGAATTACCAATAAAAACCAAGGTTTTTCTTGCCCGACACAGAAAGGTTCAAATGGGGACCGACTGAGGATTATACACACTACCAACCTTTGTCCTTAGAATTTTCTAAAAACCTAAAGTAAACATCTCTGACACTGAATAAAAGTGGTTGAGAGTTCATAATCAATAGTGTTTCTTACATTTTTGGGATGAATTACCAACAAAAACCAAGAATTCACTGCCCGACACAGAAAGGTTCAAATGGGGACCGACTGAGGATTATACACACTACAAACCTTTGTCTTTAGACTTTTCTAAAAACCTAAAGTAAACATCTCTGAAACTGAATAAAAGTGGTTGAGAGTTCATAATCAATAGTGTTTCTTACCTTTTTGGGACGAATTACCAATAAAAACCAAGGTTTCACTGCCCGATACAGAAAGGTTCAAATGTGGACCGACTGAGGATCATCCACACTACCAACCTTTGTCTTTAGACTTTTCTAAAACCTAAAATAAACATCTCCAAGACTAAATAAAAGTGGTTGAGAGTTCATAATCAATAGTGTTTCTTACCTTTTTGGGACAAATTACCAATAGAAACCAAGGTTTGACTGCCCGACACAGAAAGGTTCAAATGTGGACCGACTGAGGATCATACACACTACCAACCTTTGTCTTTAGACTTTTCTAAAAACCTAAAGTAAACATCTCTGAGACTGAATAAAAGTGGTTGAGAGTTCATAATCAATAGTGTTTCTTACATTTTTGGGACGAATTACCAAAAAAAACCAAGGTGTCACTGCCCGACACAGAAAGGTTCAAATGGGGACCGACTGAGGATCATACACACTACCAACCTTTGTCTTTAGACTTTTCTAAAAACCTAAAGTAAACATCTCTGAGACTGAATAAAACTGGTTGAGAGTTCATAATCAATAGTGTTTCTTACCTTTTTGGGACGAATTACCAATAAAAACCAAGGTTTTTCTTGCCCGACACAGAAAGGTTCAAATGGGGACCGACTGAGGATTATACACACTACCAACCTTTGTCCTTAGAATTTTCTAAAAACCTAAAGTAAACATCTCTGACACTGAATAAAACTGGTTGAGAGTTCATAATCAATAGTGTTTCTTACCTTTTTGGGACAAATTACCAACAAAAACCAAGATTTGACTGCCCGACACAGAAAGGTTCAAATGGGGACCGACTGAGGATTATACACACTACAAACCTTTGTCTTTAGACTTTTCTAAAAACCTAAAGTAAACATCTCTGAAACTGAATAAAAGTGGTTGAGAGTTCATAATCAATAGTGTTTCTTACCTTTTTGGGACGAATTACCAATAAAAACCAAGGTTTCACTGCCCGATACAGACAGGTTCAAATGTGGACCGACTGAGGATCATTCACACTACCAACCTTTGTCTTTAGACTTTTCTAAAAACCTAAAGTAAACATCTCCGAGACTGAATACAACTGGTTGAGAGTTCATAATCAATAGTGTTTCTTACCTTTTTTGACAAATTACCAATAGAAACCAAGGTTTGACTGCCCGACACAGAAAGGTTCAAATGGGGACCGACTGAGGATCATACACACTACCAACATTTGTCTTTAGACTTTTCTAAAAACCTAAAGTAAACATCTCTGAGACTGAATACAACTGGTTGAGAGTTCATAATCAATAGTGTTTCTTACCTTTTTGGGACGAATTACCAATAAAAACCAAGGTTTGACAGCCCGACACAGAAAGGTTCAAATGGGGACCGACTGAGGATTATACACACTACCAACCTTTGTCTTTAGACTTTTCTAAAAACCTAAAGTAAACATCTCTGAGACTGAATAAAACTGGTTGAGAGTTCATAATCAATAGTGTTTCTTACCTTTTTGGGACGAATTTCCAACAAAAACCAAGGTTTGCCTGCCCGACACAGAAAGGTTCAAATGGGGACCGACTGAGGATCATACACACTACCAACCTTTGTCTTTAGACTTTTCTAAAAACCTAAAGTAAACATCTCTGAGACTGAATAAAAGTGGTTGAGAGTTCATAATCAATAGTGTTTCTTACTTTTTTGGGACAAATTAACAATAGATACCAAGGTTTTACTGCCCGACACAGAAAGGTTCAAATGTGGACCGACTGAGGATCATACACACTACCAACCTTTGTCTTTAGACTTTTCTAAAAACCTAAAGTAAACATCTCTGAGACTGAATAAAAGTGGTTGAGAGTTCATAATCAATAGTGTTTCTCACCTTTTTGGGACGAATTACCAATAAAAACTAAGGTTTCACTGCCCGACACAGAAAGGTTCAAATGTGGACCGACTGAGGATCATTCACACTACCAACCTTTGTCTTTAGACTTTTCTAAAAACCTAAAGTAAACATCTCCGAGACTGAATACAACTGGTTGAGAGTTCATAATCAATAGTGTTTCTTACCTTTTTTGGACAAATTACCAATAGAAACCAAGGTTTGACTGCCCGACACAGAAAGGTTCAAATGGGGACCGACTGAGGATCATACACACTACCAACCTTTGTCTTTAGACTTTTCTAAAAACCTAAAGTAAACATCTCTGAGACTGAATAAAACTGGTTGAGAGTTCATAATCAATAGTGTTTCTTACCTTTTTGGGACAAATTACCAATAAAAACCAAGGTTTTTCTTGCCCGACACAGAAAGGTTCAAATGGGGACCGACTGAGGATTATACACACTACCAACCTTTGTCCTTAGAATTTTCTAAAAACCTAAAGTAAACATCTCTGACACTGAATAAAAGTGGTTGAGAGTTCATAATCAATAGTGTTTCTTACATTTTTGGGATGAATTACCAACAAAAACCAAGGATTCACTGCCCGACACAGAAAGGTTCAAATGGGGACCGACTGAGGATTATACACACTACAAACCTTTGTCTTTAGACTTTTCTAAAAACCTAAAGTAAACATCTCTGAAACTGAATAAAAGTGGTTGAGAGTTCATAATCAATAGTGTTTCTTACCTTTTTGGGACGAATTACCAATAAAAACCAAGGTTTCACTGCCCGATACAGACAGGTTCAAATGTGGACCGACTGAGGATCATTCACACTACCAACCTTTGTCTTTAGACTTTTCTAAAAACCTAAAGTAAACATCTCCGAGACTGAATACAACTGGTTGAGAGTTCATAATCAATAGTGTTTCTTACCTTTTTTGGACAAATTACCAATAGAAACCAAGGTTTGACTGCCCGACACAGAAAGGTTCAAATGGGGACCGACTGAGGATCATACACACTACCAACATTTGTCTTTAGACTTTTCTAAAAACCTAAAGTAAACATCTCTGAGACTGAATACAACTGGTTGAGAGTTCATAATCAATAGTGTTTCTTACCTTTTTGGGACGAATTACCAATAAAAACCAAGGTTTGACAGCCCGACACAGAAAGGTTCAAATGGGGACCGACTGAGGATTATACACACTACCAACCTTTGTCTTTAGACTTTTCTAAAAACCTAAAGTAAACATCTCTGAGACTGAATAAAACTGGTTGAGAGTTCATAATCAATAGTGTTTCTTACCTTTTTGGGACGAATTTCCAACAAAAACCAAGGTTTGCCTGCCCGACACAGAAAGGTTCAAATGGGGACCGACTGAGGATTATACACACTACCAACCTTTGTCTTTAGACTTTTCTAAAAACCTAAACTAAACATCTCTGAGACTGAATAAAACTGGTTGAGAGTTCATAATCAATAGTGTTTCTTACCTTTTTGGGACGAATTTCCAACAAAAACCAAGGTTTGCCTGCCCGACACAGAAAGGTTCAAATGGGGACCGACTGAGGATCATACACACTACCAACCTTTGTCTTTAGACTTTTCTAAAAACCTAAAGTAAACATCTCTGAGACTGAATAAAACTGGTTGAGAGTTCATAAACAATAGTGTTTCTTACCTTTTTGGGACAAATTAACAATAGAAACCAAGGTTTTACTGCCCGACACAGAAAGGTTCAAAAGTGGACCGACTGAGGATCATAAACACTACCAACCTTTGTCTTTAGATTTTTCTAAAAACCTAAAGTAAACATCTCTGAGACTGAATAAAACTGGTTGAGAGTTCATAATCAATAGTGTTTCTTACCTTTTTGGGACAAATTACCAATAGAAACCAAGGTTTTACTACCCGACACAGAAAGGTTCAAAAGTGGACCGACTGAGGATCATACACACTACCAACCTTTGTCTTTAGACTTTTCTAAAAACCTAAAGTAAACATCTCTGAGACTGAATAAAAGTGGTTGAGAGTTCATAATCAATAGTGTTTCTTACATTTTTGGGACAAATTACCAATAAAAACCAAAGTTTTTCCTGCCGGACACAGAAAGGTTCAAATGGGGACCGACTGAGGATCATACAAACTACCAACTTTTGTCTTTAGACTTTTCTAAAAACCTAAAGTAAACATCTCTGAGACTGAATAAAACTGGTTGAGAGTTCATAATCAATAGTGTTTCTTCTTTTGAAAGTCTGTCGGAGCAAAAGAACCTACAAGTGGACCACACGGGAACCAAACGATGACTTCAGCCGGTCCGCCGTGAGCACCTTGAGACTCGTTGAAAAACGTAAACATAACAAAACATCAACTCTGAAGCAGAAACAAAACGAAAGCGGGCGCCGGATGAAACAAGGTTGGCGTCCCCCCCGCTCTTTTTGTTTAGTATAGCGTGTCACGTAGCGGACAGTCTGCTGACATGCGCGCGGAGCCAAGCGCCACCTGGCAACGCAGGCGTCTTTTTTTTTACCGAGTCAGAAGTTGTTTGGAACACGGGAGGTGTTTACGTGTGCTTTCATAACACCGCCAGGAGTATTTCTCTCTCGCCACGCTGCTTCTTAAAACAAAATCAAGGAACGCAAGGCGTGATGAGGTACGTCGGGAACGTGACCCGGTCACGGCGAAGGTTGAACGGACCAATCAGAAGCTAGAATAAAGTAGAATGACGGAAGCGTGGCGAACCTGCAACCCTCAGGTTTCTGGCACGGCCGCTCTACCCACTACGCCATACCGCCCCATATACGCCAGACATTTTCAATGGGAGACAAGTGTGGACTACAGGCAGGCCAGTCTGGTACCCGCACTCTTTTACTATGAAGCCAAGCTGTTGTAACATGTGCTTTGGCATTGTCCCACGGAAATAAGCAGGGGCGTCCATGATATGTTGCTCCAAAACCTGTATGTACCTTTCAGCATTAATGGTGCCTTCACAGATGTGTAAGTTACCCATGCTTTGGTCACTAATACACCCCCATACCATCACAGATGCTGGTTTTTCAACTTTTCACCTATAACAGTCCGGATGGTTCTTTTCCTCTTTGTTCCGGAGGACACAACGTCCACAGTTTTCCAAAAACAATTTTAAATGTGGACTTGTCAGACCACAGAACATTTTTCCACTTTGCATCAGTCCATCTTAGATGAGCTTGGGCCCAGCGAAGCCGGCGGCGTTTCTGGGTGTTGTTGATAAATGGCTTTGGCTTTGCATAGTAAAGCTTTAACTTGCACTTACAGATGTAACGACAAACTTTAGTTGCTGACAGTGGTTTTCTGAAGTGTTCCTGAGCCCATGTGGTGATATCCTTTACACACTGCTTTTTGATGCAGTACCGCCTGAGGGATCGAATGTCTGTAATATCATCGCTCACGTGCAGTGATTTCTCCAGATTCTCTGAACCTTTTGATGATATAACGGACCATAGATGGTGAAGTCCCTAAATTCCTTGCAATTGCTCATTGAGAAATGTTGTTCTTAAACTGTTCGACAATTTGCTCACGCATTTGTTGACACATTGGTGACCTTCGCCCCCATCCTGTGTTTGATGAGCATTCCTCAACTTTCTCAGTCTTTTTTGCCACTTGTGCCAGCTTTTCTGAAACATGTTGCAGGCATCAAATTCCAAATGAGCCAATTGAAATTTGTAAAAAAAATGTCTGAGAACACATGTCTTGTCTTTGTAGTATATTCAATTGAAAAAAGGTTGAAAAGGTTTTGCAAATCATTGTCTTCTGTTTTTATTCACCATTTACACAACGTGCCAACTTCACTGGTTTTGGAGACTGTAATTGGGATAAGGTGTAAACAAATACATTAAAAAAAATCGTATTTCATGGTAAAGACAAATGCAAGTTTTCCCTATGTTCAAGTTGGTTAAAATTGGGGGCACAGGTCCGGTGGCCATGGATGAAGTGCTGGCTGTCCAGAGTCAAGACCCGGGGTGGACCGCTCGCCTGTGCATCGGTTGGGGACATCTCTGCGCTGCTGACCTGTCTCCACTCGGGATGGTCTCCTGCTGGCCCCACTATGGACTGGACTCTCACTATATTAAGTTAGATCCACTATGGACTGGACTCTCACACTATTATGTTAGATCCACTATGGACTGGACTCTCACTATAATGTTAGATCCACTATGGACTGGACTCTCACACTATTATGTTAGATCCACTATGAACTGGACTCTCACTATTATGTTAGATCCACTATGGACTGGACTCTCACTATTATGTTAGATCCACTATGGACTGGACTCTCACTATTATGTTAGATCCACTATGGACTGGACTCTCACTATTATGTTAGATCCACTATGGACTGGACTCTCACTATTATGTTAGATCCACTATGGACTGGACTCTCACACTATTATGTTAGATCCACTATGGACTGGACTCTCACTATTATGTTAGATCCACTATGGACTGGACACTTACTATTATGTTAGAACCACTATGGACTGGACTCTCACACTATTATGTTAGATCCACTATGGACTGGACTCTCACTATTATGTTAGATCCACTATAGACTGGACTCTCACTATTATGTTAGATCCACTATGGACTGGACTGTCACACTATTATGTTAGATCCACTATGGACTGGACTCTCACTATTATGTTGGATCCACTATGGACTGGACTCTCACTATTATGTTAGATCCACTATGGACTGGATTTTAACAATATTATGTTAGATCCACTATGGACTGGACTCTCACTATTATGTTAGATCCACTATGGACTGGACTCTCACTATTATGTTAGATCCACTATGGACTGGACTCTCACTATTATGTTAGATCCACTATGGACTGGACTCTCACACTATTATGTTAGATCCACTATGGACTGGACTCTCACACTATTATGTTAGATCCACTATGGAATGGACTCTCACAATATTATGTTAGATCCACTATGGACTGGACTCTCACTATTATGCTAGATCCACTATGGACTGGACTCTCACTATTATGTTAGATCCACTATGGACAGGACTCTCACTATTATGTTAGATCCACTATAGACTGGACTCTCACTATTATGTTAGATCCACTATGGGCTGGACTCTCACACTATTATGTTAGATCCACTATGGACTGGACTCTCACTATTATGTTAGCTCCACTATGGACTGGACTCTCACACTATTATGTTAGATCCACTATGAACTGGACTCTCACACTATTATGTTAGATCCACTATGGACTGGACTCTCACACTATTATGTTAGTTACACTATGGACTGGACTCTCACTATTATGTTAGATCCACTATGGACTGGACTGTCACACTATTATGTTAGATCCACTATGGACTGGACTCTCACTATTATGTTAGATCCACTATGGACTGGACTCTCACTATTATGTTAGATCCACTATGGACTGGATTTTAACAATATTATGTTAGATCCACTATGGACTGGACTCTCACTATTATGTTAGATCCACTATGGACTGGACTCTCACTATTATGTTAGATCCACTATGGACTGGACTCTCACTATTATGTTAGATCCACTATGGACTGGACTCTCACACTATTATGTTAGATCCACTATGGACTGGACTCTCACACTATTATGTTAGATCCACTATGGACTGGACTCTCACTATTATGTTAGATCCACTATAGACTGGACTCTCACTATTATGTTAGATCCACTATGGACTGGACTGTCACACTATTATGTTAGATCCACTATGGACTGGACTCTCACTATTATGTTGGATCCACTATGGACTGGACTCTCACTATTATGTTAGATCCACTATGGACTGGATTTTAACAATATTATGTTAGATCCACTATGGACTGGACTCTCACTATTATGTTAGATCCACTATGGACTGGACTCTCACTATTATGTTAGATCCACTATGGACTGGACTCTCACTATTATGTTAGATCCACTATGGACTGGACTCTCACACTATTATGTTAGATCCACTATGGACTGGACTCTCACACTATTATGTTAGATCCACTATGGAATGGACTCTCACAATATTATGTTAGATCCACTATGGACTGGACTCTCACTATTATGCTAGATCCACTATGGACTGGACTCTCACTATTATGTTAGATCCACTATGGACAGGACTCTCACTATTATGTTAGATCCACTATAGACTGGACTCTCACTATTATGTTAGATCCACTATGGGCTGGACTCTCACACTATTATGTTAGATCCACTATGGACTGGACTCTCACTATTATGTTAGCTCCACTATGGACTGGACTCTCACACTATTATGTTAGATCCACTATGAACTGGACTCTCACACTATTATGTTAGATCCACTATGGACTGGACTCTCACACTATTATGTTAGTTACACTATGGACTGGACTCTCACTATTATGTTAGATCCACTATGGACTGGACTGTCACACTATTATGTTAGATCCACTATGGACTGGACTCTCACTATTATGTTAGATCCACTATGGACTGGACTCTCACTATTATGTTAGATCCACTATGGACTGGATTTTAACAATATTATGTTAGATCCACTATGGACTGGACTCTCACTATTATGTTAGATCCACTATGGACTGGACTCTCACTATTATGTTAGATCCACTATGGACTGGACTCTCACTATTATGTTAGATCCACTATGGACTGGACTCTCACACTATTATGTTAGATCCACTATGGACTGGACTCTCACACTATTATGTTAGATCCACTATGGAATGGACTCTCACAATATTATGTTAGATCCACTATGGACTGGACTCTCACTATTATGCTAGATCCACTATGGACTGGACTCTCACTATTATGTTAGATCCACTATGGACTGGACTCTCACACTATTATGTTAGATCCACTATGGACTGGACTCTCACTATTATGTTAGATCCACTATGGACTGGACTCTCACTATTATGTTAGATCCACTATGGACTGGACTCTCACACTATTATGTTAGATCCACTATGGACTGGACTCTCACTATTATGTTAGATCCACTATGGACTGGACTCTCACTATTATGTTAGATCCACTATGGACTGGACTCTCACTATTATGTTAGATCCACCATGGACTGGACTCTCACACTATTATGTTAGATCCACTATGGACTGGACTCTCACTATTATGTTAGATCCACTATAGACTGGACTCTCACTATTATGTTGGATCCACTATGGACTGGACACTTACTATTATGTTAGATCCACTATGGACTGGACTCTCACACTACTGTGTTAGATCCACTATGGACTGGACTCTCACACTATTATGTTAGATCCACTATGGACTGGACTCTCACTATTATGTTAGATCCACTATGGACTGGACTCTCACACTATTATGTTAGATCCACTATGGACTGAACTCTCACTATTATGTTAGATCCACTATGGACTGGACTCTCACTATTATGTTAGATCCACTATGGACTGGACTCTCCCACTAGTATGTTAGATCCACTATGGACTGGACTCTCACTATTATGTTAGACCCACTATGGACTGGACTCTCACTATTATGTTAGATCCACTACGGACTGGACTCTCACACTATTATGTTAGATCCACTATGGACTGGACTCTCACACTATTATGTTAGATCCACTATGGACTGGACTCTCACTATTATGTTAGATCCACTATGGACTGGACTCTCCCTTTTATGTTTGATCCACTATGGACTGGACTCTCACTATAATGCTAGATCCACTATGGACTTGACTCTCACACTATTATGTTAGATCCACTATGGACTGGACTCTCACTATTATGTTAGATCCACTATGGACTGGATTCTCACTATTATGTTAGATCCACGATGGACTGGACTCTCACACTATTATGTTAGATCCACTATGGACTGGATTCTCACTATTATGTTAGATCCACTATGGACTGGACTCTCACACTATTATGTTAGATCCACTATAGGCTAGACTCTCACACTATTATCTTAGATCCACTATGGACTGGACTCACACTATTATGTTAGATCCACTATGGACTGGACTCTCACACTATTATGTTAGATCCACTATGGACTGGACTTTCACAATATTATGCTAGACCCACTCGACGTTGCATCCGGTCTCCGCTCCCAGTGGGATGTCATTCTCATTGACATCCCACTGGGTTGACTTTTTCCTTGCCCTTATGTGGGATCTGAACCGAAGATGTCGTTGTGTCTTGTGCAGCCCTTTGAGACACTCATGATTTAGGGCTATAAAAGTAAACATTGATTGATTGTTCAATATGTAACGAGATCAATTTGCCGGATAAAAGAGCAATTTTACATTTCATTTTAGCGTGTATTTATGTATTTTATGTCCTGGAAATTGGCACAGATTAGGTGGAACGCAAAAGAAAGAACATTTGACATGAATATCGTAGAAACGTGAAGGTGAAAAAGTGCTTTTTTTTTCTTCTTCTTCTTCTTCGAGTGTTCAATAAGAGAAAAGGAGGAGTGTCTGAACGGATTCCAAGTTAATTCGTACAGGGCCGAGGTTATAGCACCTCCCTCCCCGGCGCCCGCAGGCGATAGGCAGGAACATAAGAGAAATGGAAATCCACCCAAAGGGATTAGATTTTAAATAGATATCAGCCCATATATGAAGGCGGCGCTCTCGGGGCCCTCCTGTGTAAGTAGGTGTAATTTGAAGTGCGTAATGAAGGAAGAAAGCCGCTATAGGTTAATCTCATTGACCTCGCCGCTCGGGGGACGGCGGGTGACGATTCGCCAGACGTGCACCGTCTCCCCAGCCGGCTCGCTCCGCCTGCCCTCCGAGAGGTAATGAAAGCTGGGGAGGTGACTGGGAGCGCCCGAGGAGAGGCATGGCGGGGGGGGGGGGGGAGGAACCTGGAGGAAAAAAGTGGGTCTGCCGAGATAACCTCGATAAAAAGAGACAAGAGATGCTTCCTGTTGCGATACGGAGCCACGCTTTTCTATGAGGGGCCGTTAGGGACATTATTCAGAATTACCTCTTACATACACTACCGAAATGCTCTCACATAAACAACTGACATTTTTTTCTCTCACACACACTACTGAAACACTCTTATACACACTACTGAAATGTGTGAGGAAAAGATTTCAGTTGTTTATGTGAGAGCATTTCAGTAGTGTGTATAAGAGTGTTTCAGTAGCGTGTATAAGAGTGTTTCAGTAGTGTGTGAGAGAAAAACATTTCAGTGGTTTATGTGAGAGCATTTCAGTAGTGTGTATAAGATAAATAATAAATGATAAATGGGTTGTACTTGTATAGCGCTTTTCTTCCTTCAAGGTACTCAAAGCGCTTTGACAGTATTTCCACATTCACCCATTCACACACACACTGATGGCGGGAGCTGCCATGCAAGGCGCTACTAACCAGCAGCCATCAGAAGCAAGGGGTGAAGTCTCTTGCCCAAGGACACAACGGACGTGACTAGGATGGTAGAAGGTGGGGATTGAACCCCAGTAACCAGCAACCCTCCGATTGCTGGCACGGCCACTCTACCAACTTCACCACGCCGTCCCAAGAGTGTTTCAGTAGTGTATAAAAGTGTTTCAGTAGTGTGTGTGGGAGAAAAACATTTCAGTGGTTTATGTGAGAGCATTTCAGTAGTGTACGTAAGAGTTAATTCTGAATAATGTCCCTAACGGCCCCTCATACTTTTCACTTACGGCTCGTCACGCCTGCCCCGTGGAGTCGCGGTTTCCTGAATGTGGCGTTTTTTTGTTTGACAGCAGCTTTCTGGTTTTGTCCAGTGATGATGATGTAACAAAAATAAAATCAAAAAATAAATAAATCGCTAGGATGTTACTGATGTCACGTCCCGCTCATTAAATATGCGTGGTGGTCAAGCTCTCCTGCTGGCCCCACTATGGACTGGACTCTCACTATTATGTTGGATCCACTATGGACTGGACTCTCACTATTAAAGTCCCCACTTTGTCCGAAACGGTGAACATCTGAGGCGTTCCCCTGAAGGCCTCACGAGGTACACATGTAGGTCGAGCCAGGTGTGTTTTCTTTCCCACGCCTGGGACGTACATCAACACACACAGTAAGTAGACTCCGTGTGGTCCCAACACGTAGTGACTTCGATTCCTCAGGCGGTACTGCATCAAAAAGCGACATCAGTGTGTAAAGGATATCGCCACATGGGCTCAGGAACACTTCAGAAAACCACTGTCAGTAACTAAAGTTGGTCGCTACATCTGTAAGTGGAAGAAGCGGAAGAAGATGGATGGATGGATGGATTCTGTTTTTATTTACGAATTACACATACTTGCCAACCTTGAGACCTCCGATTTCGGGAGGTGGGGGTGTGGGGGGCATGGTCGGGGGGTTGGACGGGGGCGTGGTTGAGGGCGTGGGCGTGGTTAAGAGGGGAGGAGTATATTGACAGCTAGAATTCACCAAGTCAAGTATTTCATACATATACTGTATATATACATACATATACATATATATATACATACATACATACATACATACATACATATATATATATATATATATATATATACATCCTGAAAATATGCAAACAAAACTGTGTTGAGATAATTGATACTTCAAACTTGCATAAATCTTAAGGAATATAACATAACTTGGCTTCTGAGAGCTTCAAAATGTAATGAATAAAATGCTAAAGTTGTTGATAAACAAGCAATTATTTTAATAATTAAATATGGTCATTTTAAATGAATTATTATGATCATTTAAAATGAATGATTTCAAATATGTTTATTTTAATGTATAATTCTATGGCTGGATGTAATAAGGAGTCAGAAAAAATACAAATAAAAATACAATTAATTTTGATGTTTTTAGCAAAAAATAGTAAAAAAAAATTATTTATTTTTTTAAATTAATAAATATATTTATTTTTAGGTAAGATAAACATAATAATACAATTTATCTCTAGTCTGGATGATTTAGTTCTTGTCACCCCTGTTGTCATAAAGAAAAGGCTGTCCTCACTCAGCTGGAGGGGGCGTGGCCTCCAGCTCCGGCTGAAAATCGGGAGATTTTCGGGAGAATATTTGTCCCGGGAGGTTTTCGGGAGAGGTGCTGGATTTCGGGAGTCTCCTGGAAAATTCGGGAGGGTTGGCAAGTATGGAATTACACAACGTACCAACTTCACTGGTTTTGGGTTTTGGGTTTTCGCTATCAGTGTGTAAAGGATATCGCCACATGGGCTCAGGAACACTTCAGGAAACCACTGTCAGTAACTAAAGTTGGTCGCTACATCTGTAAGTGGAAGAAGCAGAAGAAGATGGATGGATGGATTCTGTTTTTATTTACGAATTACACAACGTGCCAACTTCACTGGTTTTGGGTTTTCGCTATAACTCGACGGTAATGTCTTCTAAAAGTCCCCACTTTGACCGAAAACGGTGAACATCGGAGGCGTTCCCCTGAAGGCCTCACGAGGTACACATGTAGGTCGAGCCAGGCTGTTTTTATTTACGAATTACACATACTTGCCAACCTTGAGACCTCCGATTTCGGGAGATGGGGGGGTGGGGGGGCGTGGTCGGGGGTGGGACGGGGGCGTGGTTGAGGACGGGGGCGTGGTTAAGAGGGGAGGAGTATATTGACAGCTAGAATTCACCAAGTCAAGTATTTCATACATATACTGTATATATACATACATATACATATAAAAATACATACATACATATATATATATATATATATATATATATATATATATATATATATATATATATCTACATCCTGAAAATATGCAAACAAAACTGTGTTTAGATAATTGATACTTCAAACTTGCATAAATAAATCTTAAGGAATATAACATAACTTAGCTACTGAGAGCTTCAAAATGTAATGAATAAAATGCTAAAGTTGTTGATGAACAAGCAATTATTTTAATAATTAAATATGGTCATTTCAAATGAATTATTATGATCATTTAAAATGAATTATTTCAAATATGTTTATTTTAATGTATAATTATATGGCTGGATGTAATAAGGAGTCAGAAAAAATAAAAATAAAAATATAATTAATTGAAGTTTTTAGCAAAAAATAGTAAAAATGTATTTTTTTGTTTTTAAATTAATAAATATATTTATTTTTAGGAAAGATAAACATAATAATACAATTTATCTCTAGTCTGGATGATTTAGTTCTTGTCACCCCTGTTGTCATAAAGAAAATAATAATAATAATAATAACTGGGATTTATATAGCGCTTTTCTAAGTACCCAAAGTCGCTTTACATGTAGAACCCATCATTCATTCACACCTGGTGGTGGTAAGCTACTTTCATAGCCACAGCTGCCCTGGGGTAGACTGACGGAAGCGTGGCTGCAATTTGCGGCAACGGCCCCCTCCGACCACCACCTATCATTCATCATTCAATTCACCGGTGTGAGTGGCACCGGGGGCAAAGGGTGAAGTGTCCCGCCCAAGGACACAACGGCAGCGATTTTTTGGATGGTAAGAGGCAGGGAGCGAACCTGCAACCCTCAGGTTTCTGGCACGGTTGCTCTACCCACTACGCCATGCCGCCGCAGAAAAGGCTGTCCTCACTCAGGTCCGCATGGAGCTGGAGGGGGCGTGGCCTCCAGCTCCGGCTGAAAATCGGGAGATTTTCGGGAGAGGTGCTGAATTTCGGGAGTCTCCTGGAAAATTCGGGAGGGTTGGCAAGTATGGAATTACACAACGTGCCAACTTCACTGGTTTTGGGTTTTGGGTTTTCGCTATAACTCGACGGTAAGGTCTTTTAAAAGTCCCTACTTTGTCCGAAACGGTGAACATCGGCGGCGTTCCCCTGAAGGCTTCACGAGGTACACATGTAGGTCGAGCCAGGTGTGTTTTCTTTCCCACGCCTGGGACGTACATCAACACACACAGTAAATAGACTGCGTGTGGTCCCAACACGTAGTGACTTCGATACCTCAGGCGGTACTGCATCAAAAAGCGACATCAGTGTGTAAAGGATATCACCACATGGACTCAGGAACACTTCAGAAAACCACTGTCAGTAACTAAAGTTGGTGGCTACATCTGTAAGTGGAAGAAGCGGAAGAAGATGGATGGATGTATTCTGTTTTTATTTACAAATTACACATACTTGCCAACCTTGAGACCTCCGATTTTGGGAGGTGGGGGGCGTGGTTGGGGGTGGGACGGGGGAATGGTTGGGGGCGTGGTTAAGAGGGGAGGAGTATATTGACAGCTAGAATTCACCAAGTCAAGTATTTCATATATACATATACATATATATATATACATACATACATATATATATATATATATATATATATATATATATATATATATATATATATATATATATATATATATATATATATATATATATATCTACATCCTGAAAACATGCAAACAAAACTGTGTTTAGATAATTGATACTTCAAACTTGCATAAATCTTAAGGAATATAACATAACTTGGCTTCTGAGAGCTTCAAAATGTAATGATAAAATGCTAAAGTTGTTGATAAACAAGCAATTATTTTAATAATTAATTATGGTAATTTTAAATGAATTATTAAGATCATTTAAAATGAATGATTTCAAATATGTTTATTTTAATGTATAATTCTATGGCTGGATGTAATAAGGAGTCAGAAAAAATACAAATAAAAACACAATTAATTGATGTTTTTAGCAAAAAATAGTAAAACAATTTTTTATTTTTTTTAATTAATAAATATATTTATTTTTAGGTAAGATAAACATAATAATACAATTTATCTCTAGTCTGGATGATTTAGTTCTTGTCAAAATCGGGAGATTTTCGGGAGAATATTTGTCCCGGGAGGTTTTCGGGAGAGGTGCTGAATTTTGGGAGTCTCCTGGAAAATTCGGGAGGGTTGGCAGGCATTGGCGTTGTTAGGCATATTTTAGGGGGGCTCAAGCCCCCCTAAAATATTCTTAAGCCCCCCTAAATAATTTGGCGTTTTTTTTTTTTTTTTTACAAATACATGCCGACATAGTCATTATAAAGTGGCCCGAATATGAGTTTAAATAAATAATCATATAACCTGTTATTATTCACTCAGTTTCCGCTCACTACGTAGCGTAAAGTAGAGAGCCCCTTTAGTGCGTCGGTATCCAATCCATTCCACTTGTTCATATAGAAAATGCCCACATCACTCAAATTCCAGTCCGCATTTTCTCTGCGACCTTGCTTGCGGTCCTGCAGTAGTACGAAGCACATTATCTTCCTTTACAATGAGTGAAGCTGCACAAAACCTTGTGTGTGCAATTGTAAATAATTTAGTTTTTAAGTTTTGTGTTTCTTGTAGAGTCTATATAAAGTAATATACATTAGCCTATTGTTAAAATAATGAAAAAAACATAATTAAATATATTTGTTTTATTGTATTGTTACATTAATAGCTGTTGTATTATTATAGGATGGCTTGTTAAACATTTCATAGGATTTTCAGAGGGAGGAAAAACCAAGACATTTAATATAAAATGTAAAAATGAATAAATACATAAAAAGAAAAAGAAAAAAAATTGTTAAAAGCCATCGTCCCGGGGAGCATTTCATTTCGTCCCGTGCATTTAAAAAAAATAATAATAATAACAATGAATAATTTCTAAGTCTTTGTTAGCCGTTTGTGAAGTTTTGTGCTTGTGCGTAAGCCCCCCCCTGTCCTTAAAAGCTAGTGACGCCCCTGTTGGCAAGTATGGAATTACACAACGTGCCAACTTCACTGGTTTTGGGTTTTGGGTTTTCGCTATAACTCGACGGTAATGTCTTTTAAAAGTCCCCACTTTGTCCGAAACGGTGGAAATCTGAGGCGTTCCCCTGAAGGCCTCACGAGGTACACATGTAGATCGATCGAGGTGTGTTTTCTTTCCCACGCCTGGGACGTACATAAACACACACAGTAAGTAGACTGTGTGTGGCCTCAACACGTAGTGACTTCGATACCTCAGGCGGTACTGCATCAAAAAGCGAGATCAGTGTGTAAAGGATATCACCACATGGGCTCAGGAACACTTCAGAAAACCACTGTCAGTAACTAAAGTTGGTCGCTACATCTGTAAGTGGAAGAAGCGGAAAAAGATGGATGTATTCTGTTTTTATTCACGAATTACACAACGTGCCAACTTCACTGGTTTTGGGTTTTCGCTATAACTCGACGGTAATGTCTTCTAAAAGTCCCCACTTTGACCGAAAACGGTGGACATCGGAGGCGTTCCCCTGAAGGCCTCACGAGGTACACATGTAGGTCGAGCGAGGTGTGTTTCCGTTCCCACGCCTGGGACGTACATCAACACACACAGTAAGTAGACTGCGTGTGGTCCCAACACGTAGTGACTTCGATACCTCAGGCGGTACTGCATCAAAAAGCGACATCAGTGTGTAAAGGACATCGCCACATGGGCTCAGGAACACTTCTGAAAACCACTGTCAGTAACTAAAGTTGGTCGCTACATCTGTAAGTGGAAGAAGCGGAAGAAGATGGATGGATGGATTCTGTTTTTATTTACGAATTACACATACTTGCCAACCTTGAGACCTCCGATTTCGGGAGGTGGGGGTGTGGGGGGCGTGGTCGGGGGGTGGGACGGGGGCGTGGTTGAGGGCGGGGGCGTGGTTAAGAGGGGAGGAGTATATTGACAGCTAGAATTCACCAAGTCAAGTATTTCATACATATATATATACATACATATATACATACATACATACATACATACATACATACACATATATATATATATATATATATATATATATATATATATATATATATATATATATATATATATCTACATCCTGAAAATATGCAAACAAAACTGTGTTTAGATAATTGATACTTCAAACTTGCATAAATAAATCTTAAGGAATATAACATAACTTGGCTACTGAGAGCTTCAAAATGTAATGAATAAAATGCTAAAGTTGTTGATAAACAAGCAATTATTTTAATAATTAAATATGGTCATTTTAAATGAATTATTATGATCATTTAAAATGAATGATTTCAAATATGTTTATTTTAATGTATAATTCTATGGCTGGATGTAATAAGGAGTCAGAAAAAATAAAAATAAAAATACAATTAATTGAAGTTTTTAGCAAAAAATAGTAAAAATGTATTTTTTTGTTTTTAAATTAATAAATATATTTATTTTTAGGTAAGATAAACATAATAATACAACTTATCTCTAGTCTGGATGATTTAGTTCTTGTCACCCCTGTTGTCATAAAGAAAAGTCTGTCCTCACTCAGGTCCGCATGGAGCTGGAGGGGGCGTGGCCTCCAGCTCCAGCTGAAAATCGGGAGATTTTCGGGAGAATATTTGTCCCGGGAGGTTTTCGGGAGGGGTGCTGAATTTCGGGAGTCTCCTGGAAAATTCGGGAGGGTTGGCAAGTATGGAATTACACAACGTACCAACTTCACTGGTTTTGGGTTTTGGGTTTTCGCTATCAGTGTGTAAAGGATATCGCCACATGGGCTCAGGAACACTTCAGAAAACCACTGTCAGTAACTAAAGTTGGTCGCTACATCTGTAAGTGGAAGAAGCGGAAAAAGATGGATGTATTCTGTTTTTATTCACGAATTACACAACGTGCCAACTTCACTGGTTTTGGGTTTTCGCTATAACTCGACGGTAATGTCTTCTAAAAGTCCCCACTTTGACCGAAAACGGTGGACATCGGAGGCGTTCCCCTGAAGGCCTCACGAGGTACACATGTAAATCGATCGAGGTGTGTTTTCTTTCCCACGCCTGGGACGTACATCAACACACACAGTAAGTAGACTGCGTGTGGTCCCAACACGTAGTGACTTTGTGGCTGCGCCTATCTTGTCCTTAGCAAATAAACAAGCGGCACGTAATCGTTGGCGAGCAGGACCATTGATACGTGTGTATTTATTACACCTGAGTGTTGCGCTATCAGGCGGCGGAAGGGGGCGGGGACGGGTTGCCCGCCGAGATATGGGCTTACGGGGCCCTCGCGCGTTTAAGATAAAGGATATTTAATATCCAGCGCACATGGCGGGCGGCTAAGTAGCGCGCAGGTAATGCCTTCATCTTTGTCTAAACACACTTTTATGGACTTTCAAGTGTAATGATAGAAGGGGAGAGGGGTCACAGATAAATGTAGCGTAATGGCTCAAAGCGCCAGATTAGCCGTGTAGCCTGTCTGGGGGATAATGCTTCAAGGCAATTCCTCCGAAAAGGTGTTATCTCCTCCCACACACACACACACACACACACACACACACACACACACACACACACATATATATATATATATATATTAAATAATAAGCTCCTCTACTTTGCTGTCTCTTCTACGGAGCGTCGTGTCACTTTGCGTTAGGATGGATGGCGGCGCGGCGGCGTGAAGGCCCGTAATGAATGTTGCGAAGCCAACGTGCACATTAGTGCGCGCAAACACCGCCGGCCCCCACCTCCCCGAGAGAAAGACATTACCTTTTTTTTTTTTTTTTTGCCTATTTTTCCGCCCTAAATGATAATGAGCATTCAAATGATGGCCTATATCATTTAGCGGCGATATGACAAAGGAAGAAGAAGACGAAGAAAAAGGGAAGCGACGGCAGGCGAGGAAGAGCGGGCGCACTTGAAGGCCATTTAGAGAGCTTCTTCACAGATCAATCAGGTGGCCTCTTCATCCATTACTGACGAGGAGGGGGAGGCAGGGGGCTCGCAGTTATGCCAGGAAGAGAATAGTGTTGTTGTCCTAATTATGCGGCGGGCCGATGCATTATTCACCGACGCAACATACATCGGCGCGGCTGCATATGAGGAAAATTATTTATGACAACATCTCTTCTCTTTCTCTCAGCAGCATCCCCCCTGCCCCCCCGTGCACCCCTCATCCCCCCATCACCCACCCTTCGCTGTCTGTCCTGCATTTTCATCATTTTTTACCCCCCGCCTCCTTTAAATCAAACTTCAATAAAACGTGCCGCCCGTATTCATTTTGCATGAGTCTTCCGTGAAAGACAAAAAAACATCCCGAGTGGCGAGACGTGTTTTTGCGTCGGGAGCAAAAAAACAAAAACACTAAGAAGGGGGACTGGGGGGCGGGGGGGCACGTAACCTTTCAAAAGCGCACTTAAAGCACACCGAGATGTTTTTTTTTTTTAAATGGAAGAGGACCTACACCATACTTGCCAACCTTGAGACCTCCGATTTCGGGAGGTGGGGGGTGGGGGGCGTGGTCGGGGATGGGACGGGGGCGTGGTTGAGGGCGGGGGCGTGGTTAAGAGGGGAGGAGTATATTGACAGCTAGAATTCACCAAGTCAAGTATTTCATACATATATATATATATATATATATATATATATATATATATATATATATATATATATATATATATATACATATATATATATATATATATATATAGCCCGATTGTAGCTGAGATAGGCTCCAGCGCCCCCCGCGACCCCAAAAGGGAATAAGCGGTAGAAAATGGATGGATGGATGGATATATATATATATATATATATATATATATATATATATATATATATATATATATATATATATATATATATATATATATATATATACATATACGTATATATACTGTCGGAGGCAGATATTTACATATATCCGAATTTAAGTTGTACTTCGTCCGTTTCTTTGTCATATTCGTCTTTTCCACTTCTTCTCTTGATGCTCTGTCAGCAAGCAAACTCTGTGTGTTAACCTTGAGTTCTTTGGAATGTATTATGGCTAGGGAGACGTTGTGCTTTTGTTATGGCTAGGGAGGTGGAAGGGAAGAGAGGTTTTTGGCGTTGGGAAGGGAGACCATTTTGGGTGTGCGGGATAGAAGGTTCTAGGGATAGACTGGTCTCAATCTAAAATGTATATTGTCAAAGCTTTGAGAATATATATAACAAAATACCTATTCTGTCTCTGGTGGTTTTTCAACTCAGCTTTAAGTGTCGGAAAGAACTTGGGAGCGAATTGTGACTTGAATTCCCTGGGAGGAACAACTGGTCCAAAACGCAACAATACATATATATATATATATATATATATGTATATATATATATATATATATATATATATATATATATATATATATATATATATATATATATATATATATATACATACATATATATATATATATATATATATATACATATATATATATATATATATATATATATATATATATATATATATATATATATACATACATATATATATATATATATATATATATATATATATATATATATATATATATATATATATATATATATATATATATATATATATATATATATATACATCCTGAAAATATGCAAACAAAACTGTGTTTAGATAATTGATACTTCAAACTTGCATAAATAAATCTTAAGGAATATAACATAACTTGGCTTCTGAGAGCTTCAAAATGTAATGAATAAAATGCTAAAGTTGTTGATAAACAAGCAATTATTTCAAAATTTAAATATGGTCATTTTAAATGAATTATTATGATCATTTAAAATTAATTATTTCCAATATGTTTATTTTAATGTATAATTCTATGGCTGGATGTAATAAGGAGTCAGAAAAAATACAAATAAAAATACAATTCATTTTGATGTTTTTAGCAAAATATAGTAAAAATGTATTTAATTATTTTTTTTTAATTAATAAATATATTTATTTTTAGGTAAGATAAACATAATAATACTATTTATCTCTAGTCTGGATGATTTAGTTCTTGTCACCCTGATGTCCTCCCATCATAAAAAAAATGGCTGTCCTCACTCAGGTCCGCATGGAGCTGGAGGGGGCGTGGCCTTCAGCTCTGGGTGAAAATCGGGAGATTTTCGGGAGATTATTTGTCCTGGGAGGTTTTCGGGAGAGGCGTTGAATTTCGGGAGTCTCCCGGAAAATTCGGGAGGGTAGGCAAGTATGACCTACATATGTCGGAAAAAGTACCGAATCCAGTACTTTTCTATCCTGCCGGTCCTACCGGGCAGGAGTTGACCTATTCCAGGGGTCGGCAACCCGCGGCTCCGGAGCCGCATGCGGCTCTTTAATCACTCTGATGCGGCTCAGCAGCTTACTTGCTGAACCCCCCCAATTTTCCCGTGAGACTTCCGGATTTCAGTGCCTCTCGCAGAAAACTCCCGGAATAAATATTCACTGATTTTCACCCTTACAGATATAATAAGGGCGTGCCATGATGGTACAACATTCGGCACCCTCTACAGTCTGTATTAACAGCGTGCCAGCCTAACAATTGTTATACAACATACATCTTCTGCTGGCACACGTACGTGACAGCAAGGCATACTTGGTCAACAGCCACACAGGTTACACTGACGTTGACCATATAAAACAACTTTAACACTCTTACTAATAATGCGCCACACTTTGAACCAAAACCAAACAAGAATGACAAACACATTTCGGGAGAACATCTGCACCTTAACACAACATAAACACAACAGAACAAATACCCAGAATCCCATGCAGTCCTAACTCTTCCGGGCTACATTATACACCCCTTCTACCACCAAACCCCGCCCCTACCCCAAGCCTGCTCCCTCACACATCAACCCCCACCCCCTCTCTCTCTCTCTGTGCGACGGTTGAGGTGGGCGGGGTTTGGTAGCGGGGGTGTATAATGTATCCCGGAAAAGTTAGGACTGCATGGGATTCTGGGTATTTGTTCTGTTGTGTTTATGTTGTGTTACGGTGCAGATGTTCTCCCGAAATGTGTTTGTCATTCTTGTTTGGTGTGGGTTCACAGTGTGGCGCATTATTAGTAAGAGTGTTAAAGTTTTTTTTATACCGCCACCGTCAGTGTAACCTGTGTGGTTGTTGAGTAAGTATGCCTTGCTGTCACCTATGTGAGCAAGCGGAAGCCCCATACAACATGTGGCTGATCAGGCACACTGGTTGTAATGGGCACTATATGCTGTACCATCACGGCACGCATGACGCTGACAAGCGCTAATCATATAAATCTCGTGTGCCGCACCAGCTTAAAAATTCCATATGAAGGTGTGGGCAGCGTGTCTGAGACCCCTGATTTATACATAGCACAAAGCAAAAAAAAATTTTTGAAAGCAGTGTTAATTCATTTAAAATTTCAAAAGTTTTTGTGGCTCCCATTGTTTTCTATAATTTGTGAAACTGGTCAAAATGGCTCTTTGACTGGTAAAGGTTGCCGACCCCTGACCTATTCCGATATCAACCGATACCGATGTATACAGTCGTGGAATTAACACATTATTATGCCTAATTTTGGGATGCATTAAACAATGTAACAAGGTTTTCCAAAATAAATCAACTCAAGTTATGGAAAAAAAATGCCAACATGGCACTGCCATATTCATTATTGAAGTCACAAAGTGCATTATTTTTTTAAACATGCCTAAAAACAGCAGCTTGGAATTTGGGACATGCTCTCCCTGAGAGAGCATGAGGAGGTTGAGGTGGGCGGGGTGTATATTGTAGTGTCCCGGAAGAGTTAGTGCTGCAAGGGATTCTGGGTATTTGTTCTGTTGTGTTTATGTTGTGTTACGGTGCGGATGTTCTCTTGAAATGTGTTTGTCATTCTTGTTTGGTGTGGGTTCACAGTGTGGTGCATATTTGTAACAGTGTTAAAGTTGTTTATACGGCCGCCCTCAGTGTGACCTGTATGGCTAATGACCAAGTATGCTTGGCATTCACTTGTGTGTGTGAAAAGCCGTAGATATTATGTGACTGGGCCGGCACGCAAAGGCAGTGCCTTTAAGGTTTATTGGCGCTCTGTACTTCTCCCTACGTCCGTGTACACAGCGGCGTTTTAAAAAGTCATACATTTTACTTTTTGAAACTGATACCGATAATTTCCGATATTACATTTTAAAGCATTTATCGGCTATATACCAAAGACTATAAAAATGGGACCCGTTGCCTCCCTGGTTGGCACTCAGCATCAAGAGTTGGAATGGGGGGGGGTTAAATCAATTAATCAATCAATCAAAGTTTACTTATATAGCCCTAAATCACAAGTGTCTCAAAGGGCTGCACAAGCCACAACGACATCCTCGGCTCAGATCCCACATCAGGGCAAGAAAAAAACTCAACCCAATGGGATGACAATGAGAAACCTTGGAGGGGACCGCAGATGATCTGCGGTCCCACACCCGGGTGACCGGTGCAATGGACGTCGAGTGGATCTAGTTAATAGTGCGAGACTCCAGTCCATAGTGGATCTAACATAATAGTGTGAGAGTCCTGTCCATAATGGATCTAAAATAGTAGTATGAGAGTCCAGTCCATAGTGGATCTAACATAATAGAGTGAGAGTCCAGTCCATAGTGGATCTAACATAATAGTGAGAGTCCAGTCCATAGTGGATCTAACATAATAGTGTGAGAGTCCAGTCCATAGTGGATCTAACATAATAGTGTGAGAGTCCAGTCCAAAGTGGATCTAACATAATATTGTGAGAGTCCAGTCCATAGTGGATCCAACACAATAGTGAGAGTCCAGTCCATAGTGGATCCAACATAATAGTGAGAGTCCAGTCCATAGTGGATATAACATAATAGTGAGAGTCCAGTCCATAGTGGATCTAATATAATATTGTGAGAGTCCAGTCCATAGTGGATCCAACATAATAGTGAGAGTCCAGTCCATAGTGGATATAAAATCATATTGTGAGAGTCCACTCCATAGTGGATCCAACATAACAGTGAGACTCCAGTCCATAGAGGATCTAACATAATAGTGTGAGAGTCCAGTCCTTAGTGGATCCAACATAATAGTGAGAGTCCAGTCCATAGTGGATATAACATAATAGTGTGAGAGTCCAGTCCATAGTGGATCTAATATAATATTGTGAGAGTCCAGTCCATAGTGGATCCAACATAATAGTGAGAGTCCAGTCCATAGTGGATATAAAATCATATTGTGAGAGTCCAGTCCATAGTGGATCCAACATAACAGTGAGAGTCCAGTCCATAGTGGATCTAACATAATATTGTGAGAGTCCAGTCCTTAGTGGATCCAACATAATAGTGAGAGTCCAGTCCATAGTGGATATAACATAATAGTGTGAGAGTCCAGTCCATAGTGGATCTAATATAATATTGTGAGAGTCCAGTCCATAGTGGATCCAACATAATAGTGAGAGTCCAGTCCATAGTGGATATAAAATCATATTGTGAGAGTCCAGTCCATAGTGGATCCAACATAACAGTGAGAGTCCAGTCCATAGTGGATCTAACATAATAGTGTGAGAGTCCAGTCCTTAGTGGATCTAATATAATATTGTGAGAGTCCAGTCCTTAGTGGATCCAACATAATAGTGAGAGTCCAGTCCATAGTGGATATAACATAATAGTGTGAGAGTCCAGTCCATAGTGGATCTAATATAATATTGTGAGAGTCCAGTCCATAGTGGATATAAAATCATATTGTGAGAGTCCAGTCCATAGTGGATCCAACATAACAGTGAGAGTCCAGTCCATAGTGGATCTAACATAATAGTGTGAGAGTCCAGTCCTTAGTGGATGTAATATAATATTGTGAGTGTCCAGTACTTAGTGGATCCAACATAATAGTGAGAGTCCAGTCCATAGTGGATATAACATAATAGTGTGAGAGTCCAGTCCATAGTGGATTTAATATAATAGTGAGAGTCCAGTCCATAGTGGATATAACATAATATTGTGAGAGTCCAGTCCATAGTGGATCTAACATAATAGTGAGAGTCCAGTCCATAGTGGATATAACATAATAGTGTGAGAGTCCAGTCCATAGTGGATATAACATAATATTGTGAGAGTCCAGTCCATAGTGGATCTAACATAATAGTGAGAGTCCAGTCCATAGTGGATATAACATAATATTGTGAGAGTCCAGTCCATAGTGGATACAACATAATAGTGAGAGTCCAGTCCATAGTGGATATAACATAATAGTGTGAGAGTCCAGTCCATAGAGGATATAACATAATATTGTGAGAGTCCAGTCCATAGTGGATCTAACATAATATTGTGAGAGTCCAGTCCATAGTGGATCTAACATAATAGTGGGAGAGTCCAGTCCATAGTGGATCTAACATAATAGTGACAGTCCAGTCCATAGTGGATCTAACATAATAGTGGGAGATACCAGTCCATAGTGGATCCAACATAATAGTGAGAGTCCAGTCCATAGTGGCTCCAACATAATAGCGTGAGAGTCCAGTCCATAGTGGATTTAACATAATAGTGTGAGAGTCCAGTCCATAGTGGATCTAACATAATAGTGAGAGTCCACGATCCACTCTTCCCTCAAGACTCCGAGGTACTTGAACTCCTCCACATGGGACAAGATCTCTTCCCCAACTCGGAGATGGCACTCCACCCTTTCCCGGGCGAGAACCACGGACTCGGACTTGGAGGTGCTGATTCCCATCCCAGTCGCTTCACACTCGGCTGCGAACCGATCCAGTGAGAGCCGAAGATCCTGGCCAGTTGAAGCCATCAGGACCACATCATCTGCAAAAACCAGAGACCTAATCCTGCAGCCACCAAACCTTTGACTGTGCCTAGAAATTAATGTATCTAATCGGAATGTTCTGTACATAAATTAACTCAGTCCTTTATTGGAATTGTGTCTGAATGCTAGTTGTTAGCATACGTGACACGACAACTTGACAAATCAGAGTCAGCTTTTCTGGCTGGAGAGAGACCCAGGAGCAGCACACACACACCCAGGAAGGAATGTGTGTGTGTTGGCGATAAGGCAAGTTTTTAAAGATAGGAAGCAGTAATTAGTAGATTTCCTGCTGGACATTCCCGTGACCTCAAGTCGCTCGTCCTGATCATCAAAGCCTCCTCTTGTCCTCATTCATGTTCGGAGCGTCTAACCAGACCTGTGCCGTCATCTGAAGACCAACCTCGGGAGGTCAATGCTCCCCCCTCAGGGTGGGTTTTCTGATGTGTCAAAGAATCACATCTTCTGAACTAAGTCCCCGCTGCCGTCTTTGAGGCCAAGGAAGAAGAAAATGTCCAGGAAATGGAACAGGAAGTCTTCATGACCCAACCAGAAAAATACACGCTTTGTCACTTTGTATGTCAGTGGTACTAGATCTCAGATGTCAACGTTGTCAAGAAATGATCTTTTATCAGGACATATGTCTCAGCCTCTGAATGACAGCTCAGAACCAGGCGCAGTTATCAAGATGGCAAGCTTTCAGGACTGTCTAACAAGGGGTGGCACTGTCGGATCTTCCTCGGAGGAGCCTTTTGGCCAAGGCCATGTTTGCACCGGAGTCCATGGAGCATACTTGCCAACACTCCCGGATTTTCCGGGAGACTCCCGAAATTCAGCGCCTCTCCCGAAAACCTCCCGGAAGAAATTTTCTCCCGAAAATCTCCCGGAATTCAGCCGGAGCTGGAGGCCACGCCCCCTCCAGCTCCATGCAGACCTGAGTCCAGTGTGCGCACACAAGGAGAGAAACAGAAGAACGAGACCGTAGTCGAAGAGCGCAGGGGAGACACTTCTCCAGGGCCGATGTATGTTCGGGGCAACACCCTTCACCTTACCCGGCAGTGGGTCTCCACAGCAGACGACTTTAGGGTGAATGATGAGTCCAGCGATTAGTTGCAAATCTTGCTTTATTGATTGCTTGCACACAGCCAATCCAACACAAAACCAACTAGTCCCTCCCCGCACTCATGCTACCCCGCTCCCTCTCTTCTCTCGCCCACACACTCACTGACGTCACTCACCTCACATGCTGTCACCTATTAAAGGGCCACACACACACATACTCTATTCTCATAACACACAGTACAGTTAGTAGAACAACTGTGTTTTCATTACTGTGTATTTGATAGGTGCCATTGCCCCGGAATTGTATTGCATTGTACTTTCAAGTACAACAATGAGTAGATGAGTGTTATGTGTGTATATGTGTAAATAAATGAACACTGCAATTCAAGTATTTCTTTTATTTATATATATAATAAAATAAATATATATATATATATATATATATATATATATATATATATATATATATATATAGCTAGAATTCACTGAAAGTCAAGTATTTCATACATATATATATATATATATATATATATATATATATATATATATATATATATATATATATATATATATATATATGAAATACTCGAGTTGGTGAATTCTAGCTGTAAATATACTCCTCCCCTCGTAACCACGCCCACAACCACGCCCCCCGCCCCAACCACGCACCTCCCTACCCCCGACCACGCCCCCACCCCCCACCTCCCGAAATCGGAGGTCTCAAGGTTGGCAAGTATGCCATGGAGAGAGACCGGATGAGATGGGAAGGAAAAGACGGGGCTACGAAGCTAGTGTTGAGCGTCGGGATGAATGAGCTTACACAGCCCTGGCTGAATGAGCATGTATCGGACCCTTTGGGATTGAAAAAAAGTTGCCAAAAAGGTATTTTTACCACTGTGTTACATGGCTTTTTCTTTTAAAGGGGAACATTATCACCAGACCTATGTAAGCGTCAATATATACCTTGATGTTGCAGAAAAAAGACCATATATTTTTTTAACCGATTTCCGAACTCTAAATGGATGAATTTTGGCGAATTAAATGCCTTTCTATTATTCGCTCTCAGAGCGGGAAGCAATCCGCCATTTTCTCAAACACATTACAAACACCGAGTCAAATCAGCTCTGTTATTTTCCGTTTTTTCGACTGTTTTCCGTACCTTGGAGACATCATGCCTCGTCGGTGTGTTGTCGGAGGGTGTAACAACACGAACAGGGACGGATTTAAGTTGCACCAGTGGCCCAAAGATGCGAAAGTGGCAAGAAATTGGACGTTTGTTCCGCACACTTTACCGACGAAAGCTATGCTACGACAGAGATGGCAAGAATGTGTGGATATCCTGCGACACTCAAAGCAGATGCATTTCCAACGATAAAGTCAAAGAAATCTGCCGCCAGACCCCCCATTGAATCTGCCGGAGTGTGTGAGCAATTCAGGGACAAAGGACCTCGGTAGCACGGCAAGCAATGGCGGCAGTTTGTTCCCGCAGACGAGCGAGCTAAACCCCCTGGATGTCTTGGCTCACATCGTCCCTTATGCCACCGAAGATGATCAAGAGAAGAATATTGACCCTAGCTTCCCTGGCCTGCTGACATCAACTCCAAAACTGGACAGATCAGCTTTCAGGAAAAGATAGCGGATGAGGGTATGTCTACAGAATATATTAATTGATAAAAATTGGGCTGTCTGCACTCTCAAAGTGCATGTTGTTGCCAAATGTATTTCATATGCTGTAAACCTAGTTCAGAGTTGTTAGTTTCCTTTAATGCCAAACAAACACATACCAATCGTTGGTTAGAAGGCGATCGCCGAATTCCTCCTCGCTTTCTCCCGTGTCGCTGGCTGTCGTGTCATTTTCGTCGGTTTCGCTTGCATACGGTTCAAACCGATATGGCTCAATAGCTTCAGTTTCTTCTTCAATTTCGTTTTCGCTACCTGCCTCCACACTACAACCATCCGTTTCAATACATGCGTAATCTGTTGAATCGCTTAAGCCGCTGAAATCCGAGTCTGAATCTGAGTTAATGTCGCTATAGCTTGCTGTTCTATGTGCCATGTTTGTTTGTGTTGGCTTCACTATGTGACGTCACAGGAAAATGGACGGGTGGTTAAAATCAGGCACTTTGAAGCTTTTTTTAGGGATATTGCGTGATGGGTAAAATTTTGAAAAAAACTTCGAAAAATAAAATAAGCCACTGGGAACTGATTTTTAATGGTTTTAACCCTTCTGAAATTGTGATAATGTTCCCCTTTAACAACACTCAGTAAACATTTGGGAACCGAGGATACCAATTTTTGAAGCTTTCCCGGTGGAATTCTTTCCCATTCTTGCTTGATGTACAGCTTAAGTTGTTCAACAGTCCGGGGGTCTCCTTTGTGGTATTTTACGCTTCATGATGTCTCACATTTTCAATGGGAGACAGGTCTGGACTACAGTCTAGTACCCGCACTCTTTTACTACGAAGCCACACTGTTGTAACACGTGCAGAATGTGGCTTGGCATTGTCTTGCTGAAATAAGCAGGGGCGTCCATGAAAAAGACCTTGCTTTTGCTCCAAAACCTGTATGTACCTTTCAGCATTAATGGTGCCTTCACAGATGTGTAAGTTACCCATGTCTTGGGCACTAATACACCCCCATACCATCACACATGCTGGCTTTTGAACTTTGCACCTATAACAGTCCGGATGGTTCTTTTCCTCTTTGGTCACGAGGGTCCGAGGGGGCAGGCACACAGGCACTCTCCTCATGAGCTACATTGAATCCTGTCTCTCTTTGATATCCTTTGCTTCTTGTCTTATCTAATAGATGTCACCGGTGTTTGAACCTGACAATAATGCGCCCCATTTTCAATGGGAGACAGGTCTGGACTACAGGCAGGCCAGTCCAGTACCCGCACTCTTTTACTACGAAGCCACGCTTGCTGAAATAAGCAGGGGCGTCCACAGTTTTCCCCCAAAAAATTGGAATGTGGACTGGTCTGATTACAGAACACTTTTCCACTTTGCATCAGTCCATCTTAGATGAGCTTGGGCTCAGTGAAGCCGGCGGCGTTTCTGGGTGTTGTTGATGAATGGCTTTCGCTTTGCATAGTAGAGTTTTAACTTGCACTTACAGATGTAGCGACCAACTATAGTTACTGACAGTGGTTTCCTGAAGTGTTCCTGAGCCCATGTGGTGATATCCTTTACACACTGGTGTCGCTTTTTAATGCAGTACCGCCTGAGGGATCGAAGGTCACGGGCATTCAATGTTGGTTTTCGGCCTTGCCGCTTACGTGCAGTGATTTCTCCAAATTAAATGAACATTTTGATGATATTACGGACCGTAGATGGTGGAATCCCTAAATTCCTTGCAATGGCTCATTGAGAAATGTTGTTCTTAAACTGTTGGACAATTTGCTCACGCATTTGTTCACAAAGTGGTGACCCTCGCCCCCATCCTTGTTTTTAAATGACTGAGCATTTCTTGGAAGCGGCTTTTATACCCAATCATGGCACCCACCTGTTCCCAATGAGCCTGTTCACCTGTGGGATGTTCCAAATAAGTGTTTGATGAGCATTCCTCAACTTTCTCAGTCTTTTTTGCCACTTGTGCCAGCTTTTTTGAAACATGTTGCAGGCATCAAATTCCAAATGAGCTAATATTTGCACAAAATAAAGTTTTCCAGTTCGAACGTTAAGTATCTTGTCTTTGCAGTCTATTCAATTGAATATAAGTTGAAAATGATTTGCAAACAATTGTATTCTGTTTTTATTTACCATTTACACAACGTGCCAACTTCACTGGTTTTGGGTTTTGTATGAATGCTACCACTGAAGTGGCAGCTGGTTGCATCAGCTCGGGGCTCTTTTAAGGTAGTTTACGGTATGTCCTTCGTGTTCTTAAATGTTTCTCTCTTCTTTCAACCTATCCCCTATAAAATCAAACAATAATTCAAATAGAAATAAAAATGAAAGTGTCAATAAACTACCAAATAAAAATAATTATGATCACCTATTGACCAAAAATCTGTAAATTCACATTTTTGGATATTTTAACAACCACTTATGTCGGAGTTAATCAAAATGTCCGAGGGACGTCGAGACAAACGGCTCACACTCGACACTGCAAAAACTGAAATCTAAGTAAGATGAAATATTTTAAAGGGGAACATTATCACAATTTCAGAAGGGTTAAAACCATTAAAAATCAGTTCCCAGTGGCTTATTTTATTTTTGAATTTTTTTCCAAAATTTTACCCATCACGCAATATCCCTAAAAAAAGCTTCAAAGTGCCTGATTTTAACCATCGTTATATACACCCGTCCATTTTCCTGTGACGTCACACAGTGATGCCAACACAAACAAACATGGCGGAAAGAACAGCAAGCTATAGCGACATTAGCTCGGATTCAGACTCGGATTTCAGCGGTTTAAGCAATTCAACAGATTACGCATGTATTGAAACGGATGGTTGTAGTGTGGAGGCAGGTAGCGAAAACGAAATTGAAGAAGAAACTGAAGCTATTGAGCCATATCGGTTTGAACCGTATGCAAGCGAAACCGACGAAAACGACACGACAGCCAGCGACACGGGAGAAAGCGAGGACGAATTCGGCGATCGCCTTCTAACCAACGATTGGTATGTGTTTGTTTGGCATTAAAGGAAACTAACAACTATGAACTAGGTTTACAGCATATGAAATACATTTGGCAACAACATGCACTTTGAGAGTGCAGACAGCCCAATTTTCATCAATTAATATATTCTGTAGACATACCCTCATCCGCTCTCTTTTCCTGAAAGCTGATCTGTCCAGTTTTGGAGTTGATGTCAGCAGGCCAGGGAAGCTAGGGTCGATAGGGGGTTTAGCTCGCTCGTCTGCGGGAACAAACTGCCGCCATTGCTTGCCGTGCTACCGAGGTCCTTTGTCCCTGAATTGCTCACACACTCCGGCAGATTCAATGGGGGGTCTGGCGGCAGATTTCTTTGACTTTATCGTTGGAAATGCATCTGCTTTGAGTGTCGCAGGATATCCACACATTCTTGCCATCTCTGTCGTAGCATAGCTTTCGTCGGTAAAGTGTGCGGAACAAACGTCCAATTTCTTGCCACTTTCGCATCTTTGGGCCACTGGTGCAACTTGAATCCGTCCCTGTTCGTGTTGTTACACCCTCCGACAACACACCGACGAGGCATGATGTCTCCAAGGTACGGAAAACAGTCGAAAAAACGGAAAATAACAGAGCTGATTTGACTCGGTGTTTGAGAAAATGGCGGATTGCTTCCCGATGTGACGCCACGTTGTGATGTCATCGCTCCGAGAGCGAATATTAGAAAGGCGTTTAATTCGCCAAAATTCACCCATTTAGAGTTCGGAAATCGGTTAAAAAATATATATGGTCTTTTTTCTGCAACATCAAGGTATATATTGACGCTTACATAGGTCTGGTGATAATGTTCCCCTTTAAATAAGGGTGATATTTGCTTATTTTCTGTCTGATAAGACAATTCTTCTCACTAAGCAGATTTTATGTTAGAGTGTTTTACTTGTTTTAAGGGTTTTGGTCTTAAATGACGTCAGTAAGATATTACAGCTTGTTGCTGAGATTTTATGACCTATATTGAGTAAAATATGCTTGAAACTAGAATATCAACTGTTGCAAAGCTGTGTCATCAACACTCACAAGTACAAAACTACTTTTTTAAAGTACCGTATTTTTCGGACTATAAGTCGAGGTTTTTTTCATAGTTTGGCCGTGGGTGCGACGTATACTCCGGAGCGACTTATGTGTGAAATTATTAACATATTACCGTAAAATATCAAATATTATTATTTATCTCATTCACGTGAGCGACGAAGAAAATGTCCGCAATCGTCACTCACACGTTAGCAATCGTCACTCACACGCCAACCAATAAGAATTCGGTGGGGGGCGGGTCATGGCAGAAGTGCATTGTGGGTTTTGGAATGCTAACTGCTATATGCTATACGTGTCATGACTTGGTCCTGGGGTTTAGTTTTTCTCGAAGGCAACGGAAAGTTGGCTCGGGCGAGACGGGAATGCAGGTACATTTTTGTTTAAACACTATAAATACAAAACAAGGAAGTAAACAAAAGGCGCGCACAATGGCGGAGAACACACTATGAAACCAAACACTTGCACAAAGGCACAAACTATGAACAACAAAAAACACTAACTGTGGCAATAATAAACAAAACTTACTTGGCATGGACAAAAAGGAGCAGCGTGAACGATGGACATGAAAAAAGGGTCAGAAATGTGCAGAAGCATAAATGTGGAGATGTCACCAGAAAGACAAACTGAAAAACAATTAACTTAAATACTACAGACATGATTAACGAAAACAGGTGCGTGACTCAAAACGTGAAACAGGTGCGTGACGTGACAGGTGAAAACTAATGGGTAATCATGGAAACAAGACAAGGGAGTGAAAAGCCAGAAACTAAAAAGTCCAATAACTAAACAAAACATGACTAAGACAAAACATGATTACACAGACATGACAATACGCTACTGCCGGAGCTATTAAAATAGATCACATCAACAATCGCGGTAGCTTATAAAAACTGAGAAGGACTGAACTAAAATGGCACCGAAAAGGAAATCATATATTGCAGATTACAAGCTGGACGTAGTGAAATATGCACCAGAAAAACGGCGATCGAGCAGCAGAAAGAATGGACGCTAGCGGCGCATACCAGGAGCGACACCGTGGAGGAAGATTTCATGGGATTTAGCGATCGGGAGTGACAGATTGTTTGGTAAACGTATAGCATGTTCTATATGTTATAGTTATTTGAATGACTCTTACCATAATATGTTACGTTAACATACCAGTTGGTTATTTATGCCTCATATAACGTACACTTATTCAGCCTGTTGTTCACTATTCTTTATTTATTTTAAATTGTCTTTCAAATGTCTATTCTTAGTGTTGGATTTTATCAAATACATTTCCCCCAAAAATGCGACTTATACTCCAGTGCGACGTATATATGTTTTTTTTCTTCTTTATTGTGCATTTTCGGCCGGAGCGACTTATAGTCCGAAAAATACGGTAATAATTTCTTATTTCAAGCATGAAAAAAAAAAATCATGACTTTGACACAATTGTGTCTGATAATTAAAACGGATGACAGCCAAATGGACTTTGCTGTTTTATTATCAATGAAACAATAGAAAATATGTACTCATATAGTAGTACAATTGGCACAGCACAGTAAACGGACAGTTAATATTTAAACATTTAACATGTGACATTTCTAACAATTTTGAACAGAAATAGTTCATGCACATTCAGATAAATTGTTCAAAATTACAATTAACATTTTTTTGGCCGGGGGCCGGGCTGTATATATGCGCGCTAATTGACTGAAAGAGCACGCACTCGGCGCGATGATATCATGTTATCCATGGAAAAATGCATTTTTAGACAATATGATTTGCCTGAGCGGCTAGGAGACCCCGAGGGTAACAAGCGGTTGCCTTGTTGCCTTTCCAATAAGAACAATAAATTAGTTTTTAGTGTAAGTTTGCTGGTTTCAAAAAATGTAATGCCGAGCGCATATCATTATGTCAAGATAATGGCACTAGCATTTACTTAATTGAAGAATATTTTTTAACATATTGAGCAAAAAGGTCTCTTATTTTTTTTTCTACCAAGAAAAGTGCACTTGTTATTAGTGAGAATATACATATTTTAAGGTTATTTTGGGTTCATTGAAGTTAGCTAATTTTACTTGTTTTGGAAAGTTTTGACAAGCCAAATTTTCTTGTTCTATTAGGAGATAATTTTGCTTAGTTCAGGGGTCGGCAACCCAAAATGTTGAAAGAGCCATATTGGACCAAAAATACAAAAACAAATCTGTCTGGAGCCGCAAAAAAAATAAAAGCCATATTACATACAGATAGTGTGTCATGAGATATAAATTGAATTAAGAGGACTTAAAGGAAACTAAATGACCTCAAATATAGCTACAAATGAGGCATAATGATGCAATATGTACATATAGCTAGCCTAAATAGCATGTTAGCATCGACTAGCTTGCAGTCATGCAGTGACCAAATATGTCTGATTAGCACTCCACACAAGTCAATAACATCAACAAAACTCACCTTTGTGCATTCACGCACAACATTAAAAGTTTGGTGGACAAAATGAGAGCAAAAGAAGTGGCATAAAACATGTCCTAGAAAGTCGGGGAAAGTTATATATGTAAACAAACTACGGTGAGTTCAAGGACCGCCAAAAGTAGTAGGACAAAACGGCGCTTGCCAAATACTTGAATCAGTGAAGCATGTTTAATATAAACAGTGTGCTTTATAACAATTAGGGAGTTTTGTGTCATGTTTGTCCTCCTACAGAAACCATATTAAAATCAAAAATATTTTTTCCCCCCTCATCTTTTTCTATTTTTCATACATTTTTGAAAAAGCTCCAGAGAGCCACTAGGGCGGCGCTAAAGCCGACCCCCGGCTTAGTTCAAGTAAAATAACCCACTTTTTTTTTTTTTTTTTTCTTGTTTTTGAACACTGACTTTTTGCAGTGTATTTAGAATCCCAATGCCTGAATTGTTTGTTTACTTAAAGAATAAGCATTTATTTTGTGCAAATGTGTCTGATGTTTTGTCTGTTGATGCTTCCACACGGTGTCGAGAACCAGAAGGGGACTAGAACAGCTGGCGGGGGTCGGGTTGACTCCATTTCGTGTGGCACGACTAGTGAAATGTGAGCTCCTAACGACATCAGACTAATGCAATCAAGTCCTTGATGGAATCTTACCTAAAGGTAACCCGTCTTTATTGATGATAAAATAATATGTTTTTAATATGCTGCTTCCACCGTGAATACAATGCAGGAAGTATGCATTTCCAAATAGAAAAAAATGATTGATTCTTACAGGCATCAAAATGGGTAGGTAAACAATTCTGAATCAATGGACAAACATAAAAAAATATATAATTAAGTACGTTAAAAAGAGTTCTAAAATGTTGAACACAAGAGGAGGAGAAGTCATGCTAATCGCTAAGCTAGCTTGAATCTGAAATAGTGAAACCGTATTTTCCGGACCATAGGGCATACTTGCCAACCCTCCCGGGAGACTCCCGAAATTCAGCGCCTCTCCCGAAAACCTCCCGGGACAAATTTTCTCACGAAAATCTCCCAAAATTCATGCGGACCTGAGTGACGTGTCGACAGCCTGTTTTCACGTCCGCTTTCCCACAATATAAACAGCGTGCCTGCCCAATCACGTTATAACTGTAGAATGATGGAGGGCGAGTTCTTGGTTTCTTATGTGGGTTTATTGTTAGGCAGTTTCATTAACGTCCTCCCAGCGTGGTAACAACACACAACAACAGCAGTCACGTTTTCGTCTACCGTAAAGCAGTTCTTCTACCGTAAACAGCAATGTTGTGACACTCTTAAACAGGACAATACTGCCATCTACTGTACATTCATATGTGACAATAACATCTAGGGCTTTTAGAGAGTGCAGTGCACAACTGTGCACACAACGAGGAGACGAAGCAGAATGCATCATCAGAGAGGGTGTTCAGCATGGTTAGAAAAATAGTGACAGAGAATAGAACAAGGATGGACAATTCAACAATTAACTCAACAATGAGTAGATAGATGAATGTTATGTGTGTGTCCATCCATCCATTTTCTACCGCTTATTCCCTTTGGGGTCGCGGGGGCGCTGGAGCCTATCTCAGCTACAATCGGGCGGAAGGCGGGGTACACCCTGGACAAGTCGCCACCTCATCGCAGGGCCATGTTATGTGTGTCTATATGTGTAAATAAATGAACACTGAAATTCAAGTATTTCTCTTATTTATATATATATATATATATATATATATATATATATATATATATATATATATATAATAAAATAAATATATATAAATATATATGTATATATATAATAAAATATATATATATATATATATATATAAAATAAAATAAATATATATAAATATATATATATAATAAAATAAATATATATAAATATATATATATAATAAAATAAATATGTATAAATATATATATATATATATATAATAAAATAAATATATATATATATATATATATATATATATATGTCTTAATAAGGTTATCCAAAAAATAGTGCTCGAAACCGCGCTTGTTGTCATCCCTCAACAAGCGCAGCGAAATTGTAACAGCATGCCGCCACAGACGGAAACACCTCCTAGGTAACACATGAGCCAATCACCACGCCCCTACGCCAGCCTGTACCCACCCACTCTGTGCCCTATATAAACCATGGTATGTGAATGCTCCCATTAAAATCTCCTGATGATTGAGGGAACCCCCCCTCATGAAACAGGCCTGTAGAGATGAAATAGTCTTGTGATTTTTTTTCCCACACATACATATATATATATATATATATATATATATATATATATATATATATATATATATATATATATATATATATATATATATATATATAGCTAGAATCCACTGAAAGTCAAGTATTTCTTATATATACATACATACATATATATATATATATATATATATATATATATATATATATATATATATATATATATATATATATATATATATATATATATATATATATAGCAGGGGTCATAGAGGTCGGGTGCGATGTGAGCTGGGCGGCAGCCGAAGGCAGGGCACTTGGCGGTCCGATCCTCGGCTACAGAAGCTAGCTCTTGGGACGTGGAACGTCACCTCGCTGGGGGGGAAGGAGCCTGAGCTAGTAGCGCGAAGTGGAGAAGTTCCGGCTAGATATAGTCGGACTCACTTCGACGCACAGCAAGGGCTCTGGAACCAGTTCTCTCGAGAGGGGCTGGACTCTCTTCCACTCTGGCGTTGCCGACAGTGAGAGGCGACGGGCTGGGGTGGCAATTCTTGTTTCCCCCGGCTCAGAGCCTGTACGTTGGAGTTCAACCCGGTGGACGAGAGGGTAGCTTCCCTCCGCCTTCGGGTGGGGGAACGGGTCCTGACTGTGGTTTGCGCTTACGCGCCAAACCGCAGCTCAGAGTACCCACCCTTTTTGGATTCACTCGAGGGAGTACTTGAGAGTGCTCCCCCGGGTGAGTCTCTCGTGCTACTGGGGGACTTCAATGCTCATGTTGGCAACGACAGTGAAACCTGGAGAGGCGTGATTGGGAAGAATGGCTGCCCGGATCTGAACCCGAGCGGTGTTTTGTTATTGGACTTTTGTGCCCGTCACAGATTGTCCATAACGAACACCATGTTCAAACATAAGGGTGTCCATATGTGCACTTGGCACCAGAACACCCTAGGCCGCAGTTCCATGATCGACTTTGTAGTTGTGTCATCGGATTTGCGGCCTCATGTTTTGGACACTCGGGTGAAGAGAGGGGCGGAGCTTTCTACCGATCACCACCTGGTGGTGAGTTGGCTGCGATGGTGGGGGAGGATGCCGGACAGACCTGGCAGGCCCAAACGCATTGTGAGGGTTTGCTGGGAACGTCTGGCAGAGTCTCCTGTCAGAGAGAGTTTCAATTCCCACCTTCCGGAAGAACTTTGAACATGTCACGAGGGAGGTGCTGGACATTGAGTCTGAATGGACCATGTTCCGCGCCTCTATTGTCGAGGCGGCTGATTGGAGCTGTGGCCGCAAGGTAGTTGGTGCTTGTCGTGGCGGTAATCCTAGAACCCGTTGGTGGACACCGGCGGTGAGGGATGCCGTCAAGCTGAAGAAGGAGTCCTATCGGGTTCTTTTGGCTCATAGGACTCCTGAGGCAGCGGACAGGTACCGACAGGCCAAGCGGTGTGCGGCTTCAGCGGTCGCAGAGGCAAAAACTCGGACATGGGAGGAGTTCGGGGAAGCCATGGAAAACGACTTCCGGACGGCTTCGAAGCAATTCTGGACCACCATCCGCCGCCTCAGGAAGGGGAAGCAGTGCACTATCAACACCGTATATGGCGGGGATGGTGTTCTGCTGACCTCGACTGCGGATGTTGTGGATCGGTGGAGGGAATACTTCGAAGACCTCCTCAATCCCACCAACACGTCTTCTTATGAGGAAGCAGTGCCTGGGGAGTCTGTGGTGGGCTCTCCTATTTCTGGGGCTGAGGTTGCTGAGGTAGTTAAAAAGCTCCTCGGTGGCAAGGCCCCAGGGGTAGATGAGAACCGCCCGGAGTTCCTTAAGGCTCTGGATGCTGTGGGGCTGTCTTGGTTGACAAGACTCTGCAGCATCGCGTGGACATCGGGGGCGGTACCTCTGGATTGGCAGACCGGGGTGGTGGTTCCTCTCTTTAAGAAGGGGAACCGGAGGGTGTGCTCTAACTATCGTGGGATCACACTCCTCAGCCTTCCCGGTAAGGTCTATTCAGGTGTCCTGGAGAGGAGGCTACGCCGGATAGTCGAACCTCGGATTCAGGAGGAACAATGTGGTTTTCGTCCTGGTCGTGGAACTGTGGACCAGCTCTATACTCTCGGCAGGGTCCTTGAGGGTGCATGGGAGTTTGCCCAACCAGTCTGCATGTGTTTTGTGGACTTGGAGAAGGCATTCGACCGTGTCCCTCGGGAAGTCCTGTGGGGAGTGCTCAGAGAGTATGGGGTATCGGACTGTCTGATTGTGGCAGTCCGCTCCCTGTATGCTCAGTGCCAGAGCTTGGTCCGCATTGCCGGCAGTAAGTCGGACACGTTTCCAGTGAGGGTTGGACTCCGCCAAGGCTGCCCTTTGTCACCGATTCTGTTCATAACTTTTATGGACAGAATTTCCAGGCGCAGTCAAGGCGTTGAAGGGATCTGGTTTGGTGGCTGCAGGATTAGGTCTCTGCTTTTTGCAGATGATGTGGTCCTGATGGCTTCATCTGGCCAGGATCTTCAGCTCTCACTGGATCGGTTCGCAGCCGAGTGTGAAGCAACTGGGATGAGAATCAGCACCTCCAAGTCCGAGTCCATGGTTCTCGCCCGGAAAAGGGTGGAGTGCCATCTCCGGGTTGGGGAGGAGATCTTGCCCCAAGTGGAGGAGTTCAAGTACCTCGGAGTCTTGTTCACGAGTGAGGGAAGAGTGGATCGTGAGATCGACAGGCGGATCGGTGCGGCGTCTTCAGTAATGCGGACACTGTATCGATCCGTTGTGGTGAAGAAGGAGCTGAGCCGGAAGGCAAAGCTCTCAATTTACCGGTCGATCTACGTTCCCATCCTCACCTATGGTCATGAGCTTTGGGTTATGACCGAAAGGACAAGATCACGGGTACAAGCGGCCGAAATGAGTTTCCTCCGCCGGGTGGCGGGGCTCTCCCTTAGAGATAGGGTGAGAAGCTCTGCCATCCGGGAGGAGCTCAAAGTAAAGCCGCTGCTCCTCCACATTGAGAGGAGCCAGATGAGGTGGTTCGGGCATCTGGTCAGGATGCCACCCGAACGCCTCCCTAGGGAGGTGTTTAGGGCACGTCCGACCGGTAGGAGGCCGCGGGGAAGACCCAGGACACGTTGGGAAGACTATGTCTCCCGGCTGGCCTGGGAACGCCTCGGGGTCCGAACAGGAAGAGCTGGACGAAGTGGCTGGGGAGAGGGAAGTCTGGGCTTCCCTGCTTAGGCTGCTGCCCCCGCGACCCGACCTCGGATAAGCGGAAGAAGATGGATGGATGGATGGATATTCTATATTTTCAATGGAACATAAAAAAATGTTGGCGTTTACTTGAGTCATATTGCAGTCTACATGTATCTCTTATGTTTGACTGCCATCTACTGGTCACACTTATCATTACACCATGTACCAAATAAAATTGTTTCGTAGTCGGTAAGCAAAACCAGAATTATTCCGTACATAAGGCGCACCGGGTTATAAGGCGTACTGTCAAACTAAACCGTGTCACAGCAAAGACTAACCAGCTTAGAAGAGGAAATTAGCAAGTAGAATAATATTCACTCAGTGTGACAAGATTGTGAGTCACAAATACAGTCTTGTATGAACCGCTTGCTTACAGCGAATGGGGGCAAAGTGTCTGGAAATTTCCTGGTTATATAGTAGAAGGGCTAAATTGGGGGACCAATAATTGCTTGCTGGCAACTAGAGTGCTAATCGCTAGCTCGCTTTAATTAATAATAATTAATAATAATTACTTACAGCCCTCGCAAAAATGACTAATGATCTACTGCTAACGATGGATTCTGATGCGTCATCTATGTTGCTGCTTCTTGATCTTAGCGCTGCTTTCGATACCGTCGATCATAATATTTTATTAGAGCGTATCAAAACACGTATTGGTATGTCAGACTTAGCTTTGTCGTGGTTTAACTCTTATCTTACTGACAGGATGCAATGCGTCTCCCATAATAATGTGACCTCGGACTATGTTAAGGTAACGTGCGGAGTTCCTCAGGGTTCGGTTCTTGGCCCTGCACTCTTTAGTATTTACATGCTGCCGCTAGGCGACATCATACGCAAATACGGTGTTAGCTTTCATTGTTATGCTGATGACACCCAACTCTACATGTCCCTAAAGCTGACCAACACGCCGGATTGTAGTCAGCTGGAGGCGTGTCTTAATGAAATTAAACAATGGATGTCCGCTAACTTCTTGCAACTCAACGCCAAGAAAACGGAAATGCTGATTATCGGTCCTGCTAAACACCGACATTTATTTAATAATACCACCTTAACATTTGACAACCAAACAATTACACAAGGCGACTCGGTAAAGAATCTGGGTATTATCTTCGACCCAACTCTCTCGTTTGAGTCACACATTAAGAGTGTTACTAAAACGGCCTTCTTTCATCTCCGTAATATCGCTAAAATTCGTTCTATTTTATCCACTAGCGACGCTGAGATCATTATTCATGCGTTCGTTACGTCTCGTCTCGACTACTGTAACGTATTATTTTCGGGTCTCCCCATGTCTAGCGTTAAAAAATTACAGTTGGTACAAAATGCGGCTGCTAGACTTTTGACAAGAACAAGAAAGTTTGATCATATTACGCCTATACTGGCTCACCTGCACTGGCTTCCTGTGCACTTAAGAAGTGACTTTAAGGTTTTACTACTTACGTATAAAATACTACACGGTCTAGCTCCGTCCTATCTTGTCGATTGCATTGTACCATATGTCCCGGCAAGAAATCTGCGTTCAAAGAACTCCGGCTTATTAGTGATTCCCAGAGCCCAAAAAAAGTCTGCGGGCTATAGAGCGTTTTCTATTCGGGCTCCAGTACTATGGAATGCCCTCCCGGTAACAATTAGAGATGCTACCTCAGTAGAAGCATTTAAGTCCCATCTTAAAACTCATTTGTATACTCTAGCCTTTAAATAGCCCCCCTGTTAGACCAGTTGATCTGCCGTTTCTTTTCTTTTCTCCTCTGCTCCCCTTTTCTTTGAGGGGGGGGGGGGCACAGGTCCGGTGGCCATGGATGAAGTGCTGGCTGTCCAGAGTCGGGACCCGGGGTGGACCGCTCGCCTGTGCATCGGCTGGGAACATCTCTACGCTGCTGATCCGTCTCCGCTCGGGATGGTGTCCTGCTGGCCCCACTATGGACTGGACTCTTACTATTATGTTGGATCCACTATGGACTGGACTCTCACAATATTATGTCAGACCCACTCGACATCCATTGCTTTCGGTCTCCCCTAGAGGGGGGGGGTTACCCACATATCCGGTCCTCTCCAAGGTTTCTCATAGTCATTCACATCGACGTCCCACTGGGGTGAGTTTTTCCTTGCCCGTATGTGGGCTTTGTACCGAGGATGTCGTTGTGGCTTGTGCAGCCCTTTGAGACACTTGTGATTTAGGGCTATATAAATAAAGATTGATTGATTGATTGATTGACTTAATTGCATGTTTTTGTCTCCCCGGCCCATGATTTCTTCAAATCTGATATGGTTAACATTAAGAGTAGAGATGTCCGATAATATCGGACTGCCGATAAATGCTTTAAAATGTAATATCGGAAATTATCGGTATCGGTTTCAAAAAGTAAAATGTATGACTTTTTAAAACGCCGCTGTGTACACGGACGTAGGGAGAAGTAGAGAGCGCTAATAAACCTTAAAGGCACTGCCTTTGCGTGCCGGCCCAATCACATAATATCTACAGCTTTTCACACACACAAGTGAATGCAATACATACTTGGTCAACAGCCATACAGGTCACACTGAGGGTGGCCGTATAAACAACTTTAACACTGTCACAAATATGCGCCACACTGTGAACCCACACCAAACAAGAATGACAAACACATTTCGGGAGAACATCCGCACCGTAACACAACATAAACACAACAGAACAAATACCCAGAACCCCTTGCAACACTAACTCTTCCGGGACGCTACAATATACACCCCCCGCTACCCTCTACCCCAAAACCCCGCCCACCTCAACCTCCTCATGCTCTCTCAGGGAGAGCATGTCCCAAATTCCAAGCTGCTGTTTTGAGGCAAGTTAAAAAAAATAAGGCACTTTGTGACTTCAATAATAAATATGGCAGTGCCATGTTGGCATTTTTTTCCATTGCTTGAGTTGATTTATTTTGGAAAACCTTGTTACATTGTTTAATGTATCCAGTGGGGCATCGCAACAAAATTAGGCATAATAATGTGTTAATTCCACGACTGTATATATCGGTATCGGTTGATATCGGAATCGGTAATTAAAGGCCTACTGAAATGTGATTTTCTTATTTAAACGGGGATAGCAGGTCCATTCTATGTGTCATACTTGATCATTTTGCGATATTGCCATATTTTTGCTGAAAGGATTTAGTAGAGAACATCGACGATAAAGTTCGCAACTTTTGGTCGCTGATAAAAAAGCCTTGCCTGTACCGGAAGTAGCAGACGAGTAGCGTGACGTCACAGGTTGTGGAGCTCCTCACATCCGCACATTGTTTACAATCATGGCCACCAGCAGCGAGAGCGATTCGGACCGAGAAAGCGACGATTTCCCCATTAATTTGAGAGAGGATGAAAGATTTGTGGATGAGGAAAGTGAGAGTGAAGGACTAGAGGGCAGTGGGAGCGATTCAGATAGGGAAGATGCTGTGAGAGGCGGGTGGGACCTGATATTCAGCTGGGAATGACTAAAACAGTAAGTAAACACAAGACATATATATACTCTATTAGCCACAACACAACCAGGCTTATATTTAATATGCCACAAATTAATCCCGCATAACAAACACCTCCCCCCTCCTGTCCATACAACCCGTCCAATACAACTCAAACACCTGCACAACACACTCAATCCCACAGCCCAAAGTATCGTTCACCTCCCCAAAGTTCATACAGCACATATATTTCCCCAAAGTCCCCAAAGTTACGTACGTGACATGCACATAGCGGAACGCACGTACGGGCAAGCGATCAAATGTTTGGAAGCCGCAGCTGCATGCGTACTCACGGTACCGCGTCTGCGTATCCAACTCAAAGTCCTCCTGGTAAGAGTCTCTGTTGTCCCAGTTCTCCACAGGCCAATGGTAAAGCTTGACTGTCATCTTTCGCGAATGTAAACAATGAAACACCGGCTGTGTTTTCCGGCACAACAGTCACGGGGTGCATTCTACGGCGGGGGTGCGTTATCCGGCACAACACCTGCCGCAATACACCGCTTCCCACCTACAGCTTTCTTCTCTGCTGTCTCCATTGTTCATTTAACAAATTGCAAAAGATTCACCAACACAGATGTCCAGAATACTGTGGAAGTTTGCGATGAAAACAGACGACTTAATAGCTGGCCACCATGCTGTCCCAAAATGTCCTCCACAATCCGTGACGTCACGCGCAGGCGTCATCATACCGAGACGTTTTCAGCAGGATATTTCGCGCAAAATTTAAAATTGCTCTTTAGTAAGCTAACCCGGCCGTATTGGCATGTGTTGCAACGTTAAGATTTCATCATTGATATATAAACTGCGTGGTCGGTAGTAGTGGGTTTCAGTAGGCCTTTAAGAGTTGGACAATATCGGAATATCGGATATCGGCAAAAAAGCCATTATCGGACATCTCTAACCGTGATATTATATTTTCATATTGTTGTGATTGCGGTTTAAAAGTTCTGGAAGTAGAAAAAAAACTTTGCAATGACCGCAGGTTGAAATCGCAGCAGCGGCCGTCAAGGAGCGACGCCGACGATGACGAGCAGCGAGACGCCGGGAAGACAACGTCGTCGGCCGTGTGATCAAAACCCGCCGCGTCGACGGGAGGCGTAGATTAACAATCGCCTAATGAGCAACTTTAGTTTGTTGTTGTTCGTCTAACGCTCACTGACAAGACGAGCGCGCGCCGACGAGGAATGTTTTTGTGGAGGTTTTGTACAAATTGGCGCGGGTGTTTGATAGAACCCTGTTGAATCCCGTCATCAGCCTAGGTGAAAAAAAAGGGAGCTAACGTCTGGCAGATTTAAATGAATATTCCTCACCTGTCGGCTCATGTTGACTCCGCTTGTTTGGATTTCCCGGCGGGGGGGGGGGGGGGGGGGAATAAAGGCGTGTATTTACTTTTAATTGAAAGGAAATTAAAGATGCATCCACATCGGCGTGTGACAAAGGAAGATCACAAAGCTCAGCAGCGATGATAGCTTTTGTTTAAGATGGATTTCATAAAGAAAACCCCCCGCTGATAATGGCAGGGGGGGGGGAATCTTGGACATTTCTCCAAATACAATTACCTCGGCGTCACCTGATCCAATCAAAGACATTTGCATTCTGTTTGCGCGCAGTGTTCCGTGAACCGGTAAACAAGGCGGGCGGGAATAAATCTGATGTGTTTTCATGCTTGTCTCTGTTTGCTACATTTTATTCCCAATATTTGAATTGCGAGGAATTGATAAAGGGTGCGAGCGAGAGTGTGTGTGTGTGTGTGTGGGATATTAGCTGATGTTTGGAGACAGATGTTGTTTGGCTGGCGAGCGCCGGCACTTGTATGAATATTTGACGTGCTCTGATGTGTACTTAAGTATGTATCAAAGAAGCGCCGTCACTTTGGGGGCCCTGGCGGGGGACGTTGTCGCTGGCGCCGTGACAACAAAGCATCAGACGAGCTCGGATAGTCGGGGGGAATGTTCGCTTTCTAATCCCTGACCCCCTTTTTCTCCCGCCGCGCTCGACACCGGACCCTGCGCACATGTAGCACAGGCTAACGCATACCTTGAGACCTCCGATTTCGGTGGTTGGGGGGCGTGGTTAAGATATATAGATATAAGAAATACTTGACTTTCAGTGAATTCTAGCTATATATATATATATATATATATATATATATATATATATATATATATATATATATATATATATATATATATATATATATAAATAAATAAAAGAAATACTTGAATTTCAGTGTTCATTTATTTACACATATACCCACACATAACACTCATCTACTCATTGTTGAGTTAAGGGTTGAATTGTCCATCCTTGTTCTATTCTCTGTCACTATTTCAGAACACACACATTATACAAATATACATTATAAAATCAATAAGAAAACGGGAGCTCTAATTTGGGAGTCTGAATTAGGATCAGAAGTTCCTATACAAACATTGCGCACTCACGTCGCCTCTTTGTATTGATTACTGCAGCTGTGCACTGGATTCATTCACAAATACAAACTACAACTCACAAACACTTTAGAGTTAGGCTCATACTTGCCAACCTTGAGACCTCCAATTTCGGGGGGTGGGGGGTGGGTGCGGGGGGCGTGGTTGGGGCGGGGGCGTGGTTGGGGGCGTGGTTAAGAGGGGAGGAGTATATTTACAGCTAAAATTCACCAAGTCAAGTATTTCATATATATATATATATATATATATATATACATATATATGAAAGTATTTCATATATATATATATATATATATATATATATATATATATATATATATATATATATATATATATATATATGAAATACTTGACTTGGTGAATTTTAGCTGTAAATATATATATATATATCCCCGCTACCCCGAAGGGAATACGCGGTAGAAAATGGATGGATGGATGGATAAATATATATATATATATAAGAAATAATTGACTTTCAGTGAATTCTAACTATATATATATATATATATATATATATATATATATATGTATATATATATATATATATATATATATATATATATATATATATATATATATATATATATATATATATATAAATAAATAAAAAACTTGAATTTCAGTGTTTATTTATTTACACATATACACACACATAACACTCATCTACTCATTGTTGAGTTAAGGGTTGAATTGTCCATCCTTGTTCTATTCTCTGTCACTATCTTTCTAACCATGCTGAACACCCTCTCTGATGATGCATTGATGTGTGGCACGCACAAAAGTGCTTTCATCAAATGCACTAGATGGCAGTATTGTCCTGTTTAAGAGTGTCACAACATTGCTGTTTACGGCAGACGGACTGCTTTACTGTAGACGTTCTTTATATTGTGGGAAAGCGGACTCAGATCCGCATGGAGCTGGAGGGGGCGTGGCCTCCAGCTCCGCCTGAATTTCGGGAGATTTTCGGGAGAAAATTTGTCCCGGGAGGTTTTCGGGAGAGGCGCTGAATTTCGGGAGTCTCCCGGAAAATCCGGGAGGGTTGGCAAGTATGGTTAGGCTCCACCATCAGAATGTGTACTTAAACTTATAAAGATCACATGGATATTATTCAGTGAGTTGATTCACCAAAACTAACCTTTTATACATGAGGAAAAAGCACACATCTTTATTTTTTTATTTTTTGTCATAAAGAAATACAATCATGTGTGCTTATGGACTGTATCCTTGCAGACTGTATTGATCTATATTGACTAATTGTAAGTGTATCTTGTGTTTTTTTATGTTGATTTAATTAAACAAAATAAAAATACCATTTTTATTTTTTTTATTTTTTTTTTATTTCTTGTGCGGCCCCGGTACCAATCGATCCACGGACCGGTGGTTGGGGACCACTGGTGTAAATGGTAAATAAAAACAGAATACAATAATTAGCAAATCCTTTTCAACTTATATTCAATTGAATAGACTGCAAAGCATACCTGCCAACCCTCCCGATTTTCCCGGGAGACTCCCGAATTTCAGTGCGCCTCCCGAAAATCTCCCGGGGCAACCATTCTCCCGATTTTCAACAATATTGGGGGCAGGCCTTAAAGGCTCTGCCTTTAGCGTCCCCTCTCCCCTGAAACCTTCACCCCTTAACAGCCGAATGCTATCCAGGCGTCCGCTTTTCCTCCATATAAACAGCGTGCCGGTCCAGTCACATAATAATGTAGCATTAGACGGGTTTGACAATGGTCTTTACTCAAGATGTCAAGAAATGCTGGTTTCATGATAATGCCAGGCATACTTGGTCAACAGCCATACAGGTCACACTGAGGGTGGCCGTATAAACAACTTTAGCACTGTTACATATATGCGCCACACTGTGAACCCACACCAGACAAGAATGACAAACACATTTCGGGAGAACATCCGCACCGTAACACAACATCAACACAACAGAACAAATACCCAGAATCCCTTGCAGCAATAACTCTTCCGGGACGCCACAATAACATCTACGGCTTTTGGAGCTCAGTGCACAACTGTACACACAACAAGAAGGAGACGAAGCAGAAGAACGAAGAAGAGACATAGCGACGACGAGTAAGAAGAAGAAACACGCTTGCAAGTTCCCAAATGATTGGAAAAAATAATTTCATTTCATCCAGAAAAGCTCGAAGGGGAAGAGGTATGCTGCCTGCACCTCACGTCTCCCGAATTCGGAGGTCTCAAGAGAACAGGAGAACATGCAAACTCCACACAGAAAGATCCCGAGCCCGGGATCGAACTCAGGACCTTCGTATTGTGAGGCTAACTTAGAATTTAATGGCAGCAACACATTGCAAAAAAGTTGGCACAGGTGCATTTTTACCACTGTGTTACATGGCCTTTCCTTTTAACAACACTCAGTAACAACACTCAGTAAACTTACTCAGTGGCCTAGTGGTTAGAGTGTCCGCCCTGAGATCGGTTGTGAGTTCAAACCCCGGCCGAGTCATACCAAAGACTATAAAAAATGGGACCCATTACCTCCCTACTTGGCACTCAGCATCAAGGGTTGGAATTGGGGGTTAAATGACCAAAAATGATTCCCGGGCGTGGAACTGCTGCTGCCCACTGCTCCCCTCACCTCCCAGGGGGTGATCAAAGGGGATGGGTCAAATGCAGAGGACAAATTTCACCACACTTAGTGTGTGTGACAATCATTGGTACTTTAACTTTAACTTTTAAACATTTGGGAACTGAGGAGACCAATTTTTGAAGCTTTTCAGGTGGAATTCTTTCCCATTCTTGCTTGATGTACAGCTTAAGTTGTTCAACAGTCCGGGGGTCTCCATTGTGGTATTTGAGGATTCATAAATGTCAGAAAAATTGTATATAAGTTATCACACAACTTTGTGTCCCCTGCGAGAAGACAAACGCTGCCTTTCATCTTATCAAGAAAACCTCCACTGTGTGCGATGGGATGCGACATGGAGGTGTCGGTTTCTTTGATATATTGGACAGCCACAGGAGGACCTTGTCACGACCCGAGAGCTACAAAGCGGAGAGGAAGCAGGACTTGACACCACTCCAGGCACCTTTTCTTTGAACGGTTTATGACCGAGTGCAAAAGCTGTTTATGACCACCTCCCCTTGGGAGCAGCTGTGTAATGTAATGTAATGCTATGTAACAAGAAAAGGCCCAAATAAAAGTGGAGGCGTAGAACTCCCTCGTCAGAGCGGGGTGGTGATGCTGTATGAGGGTGCAGGCCCATAGGCGCTCTCCTCATGAGCTAAATTGAATCATGTCTCTGTTTGATTTCCTTTGCTTCTTGTCTTATCTAATAGATGTCATCGGTGTTTGAACCTGACAATAATGTACCACACATTTTCAATGGGAGACAGGTCTGGACTACAGGCAGGCCAGTCTAGTACCCGCACTCTTTTGCTACAAAGCCACGCTGTTGTAACACGTGGCTTGGCATTGTCTTGCTGAAATAAGCAGGGGCGTCTATGAAAAAGACGTTGCTTGGATGGCTACATATGTTGCTCCAAAACCTGTATGTACCTTTCAGCATTAATGGTGCCCTCACAGATGTGTAAGTTACCCATGCCTTGGGCACTAATGCACCCCCATACCATCACAACTTTGTACCTATAACAGTCTGGGTGGTTCTTTTCCTCTTTGGTCCGGAGGACGCGACGTCCACAGTTTTCCCCAAAAAATTGGAATGTGGACTCGTCAGGCCACAGAACACTTTTACACTTTGCATCAGTCCATCTTAGATGAGCTCGGGCCCAGCGAAACCCGCAACGTTTCTGGGTGTTGTTGATAAATGGCTTTTGCTTTGCATACTAGAGTTTTTACTTGCACTTACAGATGTAGCGACAAACTGTAGTTACTGACAGTGGGTTTCTGAAGTGTTCCTGAGCCCATGTGGTGATATCCTTTACACACTGATGTCGCTTTTTGATGCAGTACCGCCTGAGGGATCGAAGGTCAAGGCCTTGCCGTTTACGTGCAGTGATTTCTCCAGATTCTCTGAACCTTTTGATGATATTACGGACCGTAGATGGTGAAATCCCTAAATTCCTTGCAATAGCTGGTGGAGAAATGTTTTTCTTAAACTGTTGGTCGATTTGCTCACGCATTTGTTGACAAAGTGGTGACCCTCGCTCCATTCCTTGTTTGTGAATGACTGAGCATTTCATGGAAGCTGCTTTTATACCCAATCATGGCACCCACCTGTTCCCAATTAGCCTGTTCACCTGTGGGATGTTCCAAATAAGTGTTTGATGAGCATTCTTCAACTTTATCAGTCTTTTTTGCCACTTGTGGCAGCTTTTTTAAACGTGTTGGAGGCATCAAATTCCAAATGAGCTAATATTTGCAGAAAATAACAAAGTTTATCAGTTAGAATGTTAAGTATCTTGTCTTTGTAGTTTATTTAATTGAATATAAGTTGAAAAGGATTTGCAAATCATTGTATTCTGTTTTTACTCACCATTTCCACAACGTCACTGGTTTTGGGGTTTGTATGAATGCACCCGCATATAAGCCGCACCCACAACATTTTGGAAGAAAAAAAAAGATTTACCATATATTAGCCGCATGGGACGATAAGCCGCAGATATATACATACATGTTTCCAAACGTTATCTGTTATACGGCAGTACAACGGCTGATCAAACAAAACAGAAATCGTCGTCATGAACCCATTAGCTGCAAAAGTTAGCTTTCCAATTAGCTAAGGAGACTCAATAAGTTTACAGTGAAGTTTTGGTGAACTTGTGAAACTAAAACAATGCAAAAAAATGCCATGTTGAGTTAATACTAACACAGACACTTGCAATCGTGTTAGCATATTAGCTAATGCTAACGATGCTAGCTTCATTACATCACGATAGCACGCAAAAATATGCATGAAAACACATGGGACTGTTTGGTAAGAAATATTTTTTTTTAGTTGCTTGGAATGATGAATGAAGAAGCCATGTGAGTAGAAACGCTATGGACGTATAGAAGAAAGAACAGCACTTGTACTTCCGGTTGAAAGCACTGAATGGAAGGAAGCAAACTCATCCAAAAGATAGGCACAAAGAATCACACACCTTTACAGTGTTTTTGCCATTTTTTCCCCCCGTTTTTTTAAACTATTTAAAAAATACATACATTTGTTGCACATTTTAATAGTTGCAGGGTTCAAAGTGAAGGAAAAACGTAGCAAAATAGTCTGGAATTTAAGGTGAATTTAAGATTTTGATCACATACAAGCAAAACTTGTGAAGAATTACCGTACCTGTCATTTGTATTCATTGGTTTCTTTGAAAAGTAATAGATGGGGGAAAAAATTTGTAAATCTATTTTTTTCGTAAAAAAAATTAAATCTGAATCCATTAGCTGCAAAAGTTAGCTTTCCAATTAGCTAAAGAGACTCAATAAGTCCACAGTGAAGTTTTGGTGAACTTATGAAACTGAAACAATACAACAACAAAAAATGCCATTGTAAGTTAATACTAACACAGATGCTCGTAATCGTGTTAGCCTATTAGCTAATGCTAACGACGCTAGCTTCATTACATCACGATAGCACGCACAAATATGCATGAAAACACATGGGACGGTTTGGTAAGAAATATTTTTTTTTAGTTGCTTGGAATGATGAATGAAGAAGCCATATGAGTAGAAACATTATGGACGCATAGAAGACAGAACAGCACTCATACTTCCGGTTGAAAGCACTGAATGGAAAGAAGCAAACTCGTCCAAAAGATAGGCACAAAGAATCACACACCTTTCCAGTGTATTTGCCATTTTTTCCCCCCGTTTTTTTAAACTATTTAAAAAATACATACATTTGTTGCACATTTTAATAGTTGCAGGGTTCAAAGTGAAGGAAAAACTTAGCAAAATAGTCGGGAATTTAAGGTGAATTTAAGATTTTGATCACATACAAGCAAAACTTGTGAAGAATTACCTGTCATTTGTATTCATTGGTTTCTTTGAAAAGTAATAGATGGGGGGAAAAATTCGTAAATCTATTTTTTTCGTAAATTTTTTTAAATCTGAATCCATTAGCTGCAAAAGTTAGCTTTCCAATTAGCTAAGGAGACTCAATAAGTTTACAGTGAAGTTTTGGTGAACTTGTGAAACTAAAACAATGCAAAAAAATGCCATGTTGAGTTAATACTAACACAGACACTTGCAATCGTGCTAGCATATTAGCTAATGCTAACGATGCTAGCTTCATTACATCACGATAGCACGCAAAAATATGCATGAAAACACATGGGACTGTTTGGTAAGAAATATTTTTTTTTAGTTGCTTGGAATGATGAATGAAGAAGCCATGTGAGTAGAAACGCTATGGACGTATAGAAGAAAGAACAGCACTTGTACTTCCAGTTGAAAGCACTGAATGGAAGGAAGCAAACTCATCCAAAAGATAGGCACAAAGAATCACACACCTTTACAGTGTTTTTGCCATTTTTTCCCCCCGTTTTTTTAAACTATTTAAAAAATACATACATTTGTTGCACATTTTAATAGTTGCAGGGTTCAAAGTGAAGGAAAAACGTAGCAAAATAGTCTGGAATTTAAGGTGAATTTAAGATTTTGATCACATACAAGCAAAACTTGTGAAGAATTACCGTACCTGTCATTTGTATTCATTGGTTTCTTTGAAAAGTAATAGATGGGGGAAAAAATTTGTAAATCTATTTTTTTCGTAAAAAAAATTAAATCTGAATCCATTAGCTGCAAAAGTTAGCTTTCCAATTAGCTAAAGAGACTCAATAAGTCCACAGTGAAGTTTTGGTGAACTTATGAAACTGAAACAATACAAAAAAAAAAAATGCCATTGTAAGTTAATACTAACACAGATGCTCGTAATCGTGTTAGCCTATTAGCTAATGCTAACGACGCTAGCTTCATTACATCATGATAGCACGCACAAATATGCATGAAAACACATGGGACGGTTTGGTAAGAAATATTTTTTTTTAGTTGCTTGGAATGATGAATGAAGAAGCCATATGAGTAGAAACGTTATGGACGCATAGAAGACAGAACAGCACTCATACTTCCGGTTGAAAGCACTGAATGGAAAGAAGCAAACTCGTCCAAAAGATAGGCACAAAGAATCACACACCTTTACAGTGTATTTGCCATTTTTTCCCCCCGTTTTTTAAAACTATTTAAAAAATACATAAATTTGTTGCACATTTTAATAGTTGCAGGGTTCAAAGTGAAGGAAAAACGTAGCAAAATAGTCGGGAATTTAAGGTGAATTTAAGATTTTAATCACATACAAGCAAAACTTGTGAAGAATTACCTGTCATTTCTATTAATTGGTTTCTTTGAAAAGTAATAGATGGGGGAAAAAATTCGTAAATCTATTTTTTTCGTAAAATTTTTTAAATCTGAATCCATAAGCTGCAAAAGTTAGCTTTCCAATTAGCTAAGGAGACTCAATAAGTTCACAGTAAAGTTTTGGTGAACTTGTGAAACTGAAACAATACAAAGAGAATGCCATTGTAAAGTTAATACTAACACAGACGCTCGCAATGGTGTTAGCATATTAGCTAATGCTAACGACGCTAGCTTCATTACATCACGATAGCACGCACATAGATGCATGAAAACACATGGGACGTTAGGTAAGAAATATTTTTTTTAGTTGCTTGGAATGATGAATGAAGAAGCCATATGAGTAGAAATGCTATGGACGCATAGAAGACAGAACAGCACTTGTACTTCCGGTTGAAAGCACTGAATGAAAGGAAGCAAACTCGTCCAAAAGATGGCTTCATAGCACAAACAATCACACACCTTTAGAATTAATTTGCCCTTTTTTTTTTTACAGTATTTGAATTATGGCCGTCAGCGTAGAAAAATGCATACCTTTGCTGCACGTTTTAACAGTTGCAGGGTTCAAAGTGAAGGGAAAACTTAGCAACATAGTCCGGAATTTTGAGTTCTAGTTTTTGATTACATAAAAGCAAAACTTGGTTAGAATCATCTATCATTTTTATTCATTGGTTTCTTTGAAAAGTAATAGATGGGGAAAAAAATTCGTAAATCTATTTATTCGTTAAAAAAAAATTAAAATCTGAATCCATTAGCTGCAAAAGCTAGCTTTCCAATTAGCTAATGAGACTCAATAATAATAATAATAATAATATCTTTTTTTTAGTTGCTTGGAATGATGAATGAAGAAGCCATATGAGTAGAAACGCTATGGACGCATAGAAGACAGAACAGCACTTGTACTTCCGGTTGAAAGCACTGAATGGAAGGACACTGTAGCATGTGCAGTAAGCAAACTCAATCACACACCTTTACAGTGTATTTGCCATTCACCCCCCCCCCCCCCCCCGTTTTTTTAACTATTTAAAAAATACATACATTTGTTGTGCGTTTTAATAGTTGCACGGTTCAAAGTGAAGGAAAAACGTAGCAAAATAGTCCGCAATTTAAGGTGAATTTAAGATTTTGATCACATAAAAGCAAAACTTGTGAAGAAATACCTGTCATTTGTATTCATTGGTTTCTTTTAAAAGTAATAGATGGGGGAAAAAATTCGTAAATCTATTTTTTTCGTAATTTTTTTTAAATCTGAATCCATTAGCTGCAAAAGTTAGCTTTCCAATTAGCTAAGGAGACTCAATAAGTTCACAGTGAAGTTTTGGTGAACTTGTGAAACTAAAACAATGCAAAAAAAATGCCATGTTGAGTTAATACTAACACAGACACTTGCAATCGTGTTAGCATATTAGCTAATGCTAACGACGCTAGCTTCATTACATCACGATAGCATGCACAAATATGCATGAAAACACATGGGACGGTTTGGTAAGAAATATTTTTTTTAGTTGCTTGGAATGATGAATGAAGAAGCCATATGAGTAGAAACGCTATGGACGCATAGAAGACAGGACAGCACTTGTACTTCCGGTTGAAAGCACTGAATGGAAGGAAGCAAACTCGTCCAAAAGATAGGCACAAAGAATCACACACCTTTACAGTGTTTTTGCCATTTTTTCCCCCCGTTTTTTTAAACTATTTAAAAAATACATAAATTTGTTGCACATTTTAATAGTTGCACGGTTCAAAGTGAAGGAAAAACGTAGCAAAATAGTCCGCAATTTAAGGTGAATTTGAGATTTTGATCACATAAAACAAAACTTGTGAAGAAGTACCTGTCATTTCTATTCATTTGTTTCTTTGAAAAGTAATAGATCAGAAAATAAGTCTATTTTTTTGTTAAAAAACGAGTTATGCACCGAAAAATTCGGTCACCGAAACATTTTGATCACCGATACAACACTGCCAAAACAGGATGTTGTAATGACGTAAGCGGAGGCTTTGTCCCGCCCACGGATGCCGAGCGTCTCAGGAAGTGGGCTTGGCCACGGCTGGCCTGGACGCCGGGCTTCCATCCATCTATTTTCTCCCATGTGTCCCTCTCGGGATCGCGGGGGGGCTGGAACCTATCCCAGCTGCCATCGGGCGGTGGCATGATAATTGGATGATCCGTCTGAGGCTGAATCCCTTTTTGATTGTCGTTAACATGAGCAAAGCAGCCGGGTTGATTATTGACATGTTTACAATCCTGTAAGTAAAGTCTAGCATCTTTCTATCTTTCATCCGTTATTGGAGACCGGACTCGTGTTTAGAGAATAGCTGAAAAGGAGCTTCCCCTACTTGAAAGACCAGCAGCCAGCACTGGGACATACAGTATGTGCTGTGTACAACATACTTGCCAACCCTCCCGAATTTTCCGGGAGACTCCCGAAATTCAGCGCCTCACCCGAAACCTCCCGGGACAAATATTCTCCCGAAAATCTCCCGATTTTCAGCCGGAGCTGGAGGCCACGCCCCCTCCAGCTCCATGCGGACCTGAGTGAGGACAGCCTTTTTTCACGACGGGAGGACAACAGGGTGACAAGAACTAAATCATCCAGACTAGAGATAAATTGTATTATTATGTTTATCTTACCTAAAAATAAATATATTTATTAATTAAAAAAAAATTAAAAAAATAAATACATTTTTACTATATTTTGCTAAAAACATCAAAATTAATTGTATTTTTATTTGTATTTTTTCTGACTCCCTATTACATCCAGCCATAGAATTATACATTAAAATAAACATATTTGAAATAATTGATTTTAAATTATCATAATAATTCATTTAAAATGACCATATTTAATTATTAAAATAATTGATTGTTTATCAACAACTTTAGCATTTTATTCATTACATTTTGAAGCTCTCAGAAGCCAAGTTATGTTATATTCCTTAAGATTTATTTATGCAAGTTTGAAGTATCAATTATCTAAACACAGTTTTGTTTGCATATACCGTATTTTTCGGACTATAAGTCGCAGTTTTTTTCATAGTTTGGCCGGGCTCCAGTGTGACTTATATATGTTTTTTTCCTTTTTTATCATGCATTTTTGGCAGGTGCGAATTATACTCCGAAAAATACGGAATATATATATATATATATATATATATATATATATATATATATATATATATATATATATATATATATATATGTGTTTAGGGCACGTCCGACCGGTAGGAGGCCGCGGGGAAGACCCAGGACACGTTGAGAAGACTATGTCTCCCGGCTGGCCTGGGAACGCCTCGGGGTTCCACAGGAAGAGCTGGACGAAGTGGCTGGGGAGAGGGAAGTCTGGGCTTCCCTGCTTAGGCTGCTGCCCCCGCGACCCGACCTCGGATAAGCGGAAGAAGATGGATGGATGGATGGATATATATATATATATATATATATTCCGTATTTTTATATATATATATATATATATATATATATATATATATATATATATATATATATATATATATATATATATATGTGTGCATGGAATGCTTGATTTGGTGAATTCTAGCTGTCAATATACTCCTCCCCTCTTAACCACGCCCCAAACCACGCCCCCCACCCCCCACCCCCCACCTCCCGAAATCGGAGGTCTCAAGGTTGGCAAGTATGGTGTACAATAAGCGGTAACACTTGATATAATATATACAATTATACATATTAATACCAATAATGACAAAAAAAGCATCATCCTGATTATGCAAATGATATGATGTCACATTGACCACGCCCCCCACCACCACACTTTTCTGTCAAAAATCATGTTTGAGTTTCAAATAATGTGTCGACACGTGACATCGACGTCATGGCAGCTGATGTGATATTGTGTCCTGTTTTGGACCAGCTCCCTCCTCTAATTAACATCCCTCATCCGACTCTTGACGCCCGTCCAAATGCCGATCCAGGCCGGACAGCTGAGGGGTCAGAGGGCAGGACTATCGTGAAACAACATCACTCCTCCGCACGCTCCTAATGGAGGTAATGAAATGTGATGCGTGAACACAGAGGGGATGAAGAGACAGCCTGAAGTGGATCAGTGTGGAATAAGACAGAATAGGAGGCCTGTTTTGGTAGATCAGTGATCACAGGAGTCACAATCCTCTTCTTGTGGGCTCCCTTTGGAGAACTACTAAATAGGAGGTGGCATTGTGTTGTCATGGATGGATGATGCATGGATGGGTGAATGGATGATGCATTGATGGGTGCAAAGATTCATGGGTGACTGGATCGATGCAAGGACGCAAGGATGGATGGATGGATGGGTGATTGCATGAATGGATGCATGGATGGATGGATAATGTACGGATAGATGACTAGGTGGATAGGCGATGGATGGATGGATGGGTGATTGCATGAATGGATGCATGGATAATGCAAGGATGGATGGATGGATGACTGGGTGGATGGGCGATGGATGGATGGATACATACTGTAGGTGATTGCATGAATGGATGCATGGATGGATGGATAATGCAAGGTTGGATAACTGGGTGGATGGGCAATGGATAGATGAATGGGTGATGGATGGATGCAGGGATGGATGGATGATGCATTGATGGGTGCAAAGATTCATGGATGACTGGATCGATGCAAGGACGCAAGGATGGATGGATGGATGGGTGATTGCATGAATGGATGCATGGATGGATGGATAATGCACGGATAGATGACTGGGTGGATAAGCAATGGATGGATGGATGGATGGGTGATTGCATGAATGGATGCATGGATAATGCAAGGATGGATGAATAGATGACTGGGTGGATGGGCGATGGATGGATGCACACATAGGTGATTGCATGAATGGATGCATGGATGGATGGATAATTCAAGGATGGATAACTGGGTGGATGGGCAATGGATAGATGAATGGGTGATGGATGGATGCAGGGATGGATGGATGCAGGGATGGATGGATGCAAGTACACAAGTATGGATGGATGGATGCAAGGATGGATGGATGACTGGGTGGATTGATGATGCATGGATGGATGGATGATTGCATGAATGGATGCATGGATAATGCAAGGATGGATGGATGGATGACTGGGTGGATGGGCGATGGATGGATGGACACATAGGTGATTGCATGAATGGATGCATGGATGGATGGATAATGCAAGGATGGATAACTGGGTGGATGGGCAATGGGTAGATGAATGGGTGATGGGTGGATGCAGGGATGGATGGATGCAAGTACGCAAGTATGGATGGATGGATGCAAGGATGGATGCATTACTGGGTGGATGGCTGATGCATGGATGGATGCATGCATGGATGGGTGGATGCATAAACAGATGCATAGAGGGATGGATGAATGAATGGGTGGATGCATGGATGGATGCAAAGATTCATTGATGAATAGATGAAAGCAGGAATGAATGGATGGAAGGACGCAAGGATGGATGGATGTGTGATTGCATGAATGGATGCAAGGATCGATGGATGACTAGGTCGATGGGTGATGCATGGATGGTGGATGGATGACTGGGTCGATGGGTGATGCATGGATGGATGTAAGGATGGAAGGTGGATGGATAACTGGGTCCATGGGTGATGCATGGATGGATGGATGCAGGGATGGATGGATGCCAGGACACAAGTATGGATGGATGGATGGCTGGGTGGATGGGCGATGGATGCATGGGTGATTGCATGAATGGATGCATGGATGGATGGATAATGCAAGGATGGATGACTGGGTGGATAGGCGATGGATGGATGAATGGATGGATGGATGGATGGATGGATGGATGGATGGATGGATGGATGGATGGATGGATGGATGGATGGATGGATGGATGGATGGATGGGTGATTGCATGAATGGATGCATGAATGGATGGATAATGCAAGGATGGATGGATGGATGGATGGATGGGTGATTGCATGAATGGATGCATGGATAATGCAAGGATGGATGGATGGATGGATGACTGGGTGGATGGGTTTTATAAGTAGCAGAGCAAAAAACCCATGTTGCGATCTATTCATTTCTGATGGATGGATGGATGGATGCATGAGTGATTGCATGAATGGATCCATGGATGGATGGATAATGCAAGGATGGATAACTGGGTGGATGGGCGATGGATAGATGAATGGGTGATGGATGGATGCAGGGATGGATGGATGCAAGTATGCAAGTATGGATGGATGGATGCAAGGATGGATGGATGACTGGGTGGATGGCTGATGCATGGATGGATGCATGCATGGATGGGTGGATGCACAAACAGATGCATGGAGGGATGGGTGAATGAATGGGTGGATGCATGGAGGGATGCAAAGATTCATTGATGAATAGATGAAAGCAGGAATGAATGGATGGAAGGACGCAAGGATGGATGGATGGGTGATTGCATGAATGGATGCAAGAATCGATGGATGACTAGGCCGATGGGTGATGCATTGATGGGTGGATGGATGACTGGGTCGATCGGTGATGCATGGATGGATGTAAGGATGGAAGATGGATGATAACTGGGTCCATGGGTGATGCATGGATGGATAGATGCAGGGATGGATGGATGCCAGGACACAAGTATGGATGGATGGATGGCTGGGTGGATGGGCGATGGATGCATGGGTGTTTGCATGAATGGATGCATGGATGGATGGATAATGCAAGGATGGATGACTGGGTGGATAGGCGATGGATGGATGGATGGGTGGGTGATTGCATGAATGGATGCATGGATGGATGGATAATGCAAGGATGGATGGATGGATGATTGCATGAATGGATGCATGGATAATGCAAGGATGGATGGATGGATGGATGACTGGGTGGATGGGTTTTATAAGTAGCAGAGCAAAAAACCCATGTTGCGATCTATTCATTTCTGATGGATGGATGGATGCATGAGTGATTGCATGAATGGATGCATGGATGGATGGATAATGCAAGGATGGATAACTGGGTGGATGGGCAATGGATAGATGAATGGGTGATGGATGGATGCAGGGATGGATGGATTTAGGGATGGATGGATGCAGGGATGGATGGATGCAAGTACGCAAGTATGGATGGATGGATGCAAGGATGGATGGATGACTGGGTGGACGGCTGATGCATGGATGGGTGGATGCATAAAGAGATGCATGGAGGGATGGATGAATGAATGGGTGGATGCATGATGGATGCAAAGATTCATTGATGAATAGATGAAAGCAGGAATGAATGGATGGAAGGACGCAAGGATGGATGGATGGGTGATTGCATGAATGGATGCAAGGATCGATGGATGACTAGGTCGATGGGTGATGCATGGATGGATGGATGGATGGATGGCTGGGTGGGTGGATGGGTGTATTCATGGATTGAAAAGTGGATGGATGCGTGGAGGGTGGATGGATGATGCTACAATGGATTCAAAGATTCATCGATTAATGCAGGTGTGAATGGATGGATGGTTGGATGATTGCATGAATAGATGGATGCAAGGATGGAAGATGGATGGATGACTGGGTCCATGGGTAATGCATGGATGAATGAATGGATTATGATGCCTAGATGCATGGATGGATGATGCATTGATGTTTTGATGGATGCATGCATTGATGGATTGATTGATGGATGGATGCATAAGTGGATGGATGGATGGATAGATACTGCAGACATCCGGTTGGACAGACAGAGACGGTTAACAGACGGTCAGACAGAGGGAGACTGTAGACAGACAGACACACCAGTCTTTAGGTAGACAGACAGACAGACGGTAGACATACTATTAGACAGAAAGATGTATACTGTCGATAGACAGACTGACAGAAACTGTAGACAGGAAGACAGACAGACAGATGGATACTGTAAACGGTCAGACAGACAGACAGGGACGGTAGACATTTTATTAGACATAAAGATGGATACTGAAGATAGACAGACTGACAGAAACTGTAGACAGGCGGATCGATAGAGATGGATACTGTAGACGGTCAGACAGACAGACAGGGACAGTAGACATACAATCAGACGGACAGAAAGACAGGGAGATAGTGTGTAAACACTAGAGAGATGGATACTGTAGATAGACGGTCAGACGGACAGTAAACATACTATTAGACAAAAAGATGGATACTGTAGATAGACAGACTGACGGAAACTCTAGACAGGCGGACAGAGAGACAGATAAATACTGTAGTAGGCGGACAGACAGACAGGGGCGGTCAACATACTATTAGACATAATGATGGATACTGTAGACAGACAGACTGACAGAAACTGTAGACAGGCGGATCGATAGAGCTGGATACTGTAGACAGTCAGACAGACAGACAGAGACAGTAGACATACAATCAGACAGACAGATGGGTACTGTAGACAGCAGTGGTGTGTGGTCAGGGCCAGCAAGGCCTTCTTTGCTGGCCTAGCAACCAGAAATCATGATCATATTTAAAGATAAAATACAATATTTAAAAGTATTCATATTCTCTTCAAGTCATATTATGCTCCTTCCAGCACTGTTGTTTTTAGGTTATAGAGTTTTTATCCAATCAGAATTCATCTATCTTTTGTTGCTATGCTGTACCAAATCTGCCCAGAGCCTTCAGAATCAACAATGCAGGCGTCTGTGCACTGTAAGTGAACTTGGACATACAGTTGATAGATAATTGTGATAGCCAATCAGATCACGAGTTGTTGTCAGTAACGCCTTCTAGATGGCCTAAGGCAGATATATAGTGATGTTATGAGCTAGGTAACATAAGAACTCCATTACCCAGCGTGCCACAGTAGTGAAGAGCATGCGCAGTAGCCGCGTTTAGCCATAGGATGTTTTTGATGAGCACCTTGTGGAGTAAATTTTAAGAAGTCAGCCAACACGCCTCGTCTGCATCTTGTACGATTAGACAAGACAACAAATATTGGCCCCACTATGGACTGGACTCTCACTGTTATGTTCGATCCACTATGGACTGGACTCTCACTATTATGTTAGATCCACTATGGACTGGACTCTCACTATTATGTTAGATCCACTATGGACTGGACTCTCACTGTTATGTTCGATCCACTATGGACTGGACTCTCACTATTATGTTAGATCCACTATGGACTGGACTCTCACTGTTATGTTCGATCCACTATGGACTGGACTCTCACTATTATGTTAGATCCACTATGGACTAGACTCTCACTATTATGTTAGATCTACTATGGACTGGACTCTCACTATTATGTTAGAACCACTATGGACTGGACTCTCACTATTATGTTAGAACCACTATGGACTGGACTCTCACTATTATGTTCGATCCACTATGGACTGGACTCTCACTATTATGTTCGATCCACTATGGACTGGACTCTCACTATTATGTTAGATCCACTATGGACTGGACTCTCACACTATTATGTTAGATCCACTATGCACCGGACTCTCACAATATTATGCTAGATCAGTGGTTCTTAACCTGGGTTCGATCGAACCCTAGGGGTTCGGTGAGTCGGGCTCAGGGGTTCGGCGGCGGTCAAGACACACCCGACTCATCGTGTAAATAAAAACTTCTCCCTATCGGCGTATTACGGATACGGCAACAGCAGAAGTCAGACTGATTTGCAGGTGTGTAATTTGTTGTGAGTTTATGCACTGTGTTGGTTTTGTTCTTTGAACAAGGTGATGTTCATGCACGGTTCATTTTGTGCACCAGTAATAAAACATGGTAACACTTTAGTATGGGGAACATATTCACCATTAATTAGTTGCTTATTAAGATGCAAATTAGTAACATATTGGCTCTTAACTAGTCATTATTAAGTACTTATTAATGACTTATTCGGCATGGCCTTATTATAACCCTAACCCTATAATCCTGACCCTAACCCTAACCAAATAACTCTAAATTAAGTCTTTGTTACTTAGAATATGTTCCTCTAGTGTCCAAATAACTCTAAATTAAGTCTTTGTTACTTAGAATATGTTCCCTTAGTGCATACTTGCCAACCCTCCCGAATTTTCCGGGAGACTCCCGAAATTCAGCGCCTCTCCCGAAAACATCCCGGGACAAATATTCTCCCGAAAATCTCCCGATTTTCAGCCGGAGCTGGAGGCCACGCCCCCTCCAGCTCCATGAGGACCTGAGTGAGGACAGCCTTTTTTCACGACGGGAGGACAACAGGGTGACAAGAACTAAATCATCCAGACTAGAGACAAATTGTATTAATATGTTTATCTTACCTAAAAATAAATTTTTTTTTTATTTTTTTTTTAAATAACTAAATACATTTTTACTATATTTTGCTAAAAACATCAAAATGAATTGCATTTTTATTTGTATTTTTTCTGACTCCTTATTACATCCAGCCATAGAATTATACATTAAAATAAACATATTTGAAATAATTAATTTTAAATTATCATGATAATTCATTTAAAATGACCATATTTAATTATTAAAATAATTGCTTGTTTATCAACAACTTTAGCACTTTATTCATTACATTTTGAAGCTCTCAGAAGCCAAGTTATGTTATATTCCTTAATATTTATTTATGCAAGTTTGAAGTATAAATGATCTAAACACAGTTTTGTTTGCATATTTTCAGGATGTAGATATATATATATATATATATATATATATATATATATATATATATATATATATATATATATATATATTAATATATATATATATATATATATATATGTATTAAATACTTGACTTGGTGAATTCTAGCTGTCAATATACTCCTCCCCTCTTAACCACGCCCCCAACCACGCCCCGCCCCACCCCCGACCACGCCCCCACCCTCCACCCCCCACCTCCCGAAATCGGAGGTCTCAAGGTTGGCAAGTATGCCTTAGTGTCCAAATAACTCTAAATTAAGTCTTTGTTACTTAGAATATGTTCCCCATACTAAAGTGTTACCAAAAACATATAACTTTGTCTTGAATTTGAAAAAAAACAACATTTTATTTTTCACTAAAGAAGGGTTCGGTGAATGCGCATATGAAACTGGTGGGGTTCGGTACCTCCAACAAGGTTATAGAACCACTGCTCTAAGGTTTACTGGCGCTCTGTACTTCTCTCTACGTCCGTGTACACAGCGGCGTTTTTAAAAAGTCATAAATTTTACTTTTTGAAACCCATCCATCCATCCATCCATCCATTTTCTACCGCTTATTCCCTTCAGGGTCTCAGCTGTATCGGAACCGATACCGATCATTTTGAAACTGATACTGATAATTTCCGATATAACATTTTATAGCATTTATCGGCCGATAAAATCGTCACTCCGATATTATCGGACAGCTCTAATTATATGCATCAAGTGTTCATTCAAGGCTAAGGCAAAATATCGAGATATATATCGTGTATCGTGACATGGCCTAAAAATATCGAGATATTAAAAAAAGGCCATATATTGTCCAGCCCTAAGCCCAAGTATTCATTAAAAACAAGGCAGAGGTTAAATTTAACACGTATATTTCATATTTGTGCACAAACGCCAACAATGACGTTCCATACACTGTACATATTTACCAGTGACGTGCGGTGAGGTCGATGGCTGGTGAGGCACTGACTTCATCACAGTCAGATTAACAAACATATGAACCCTAAAGAGTATCTTATTCACCATTTGATTGGCAGCAGTTAACGGGTTATGTTTAAAAGCTCATACCAGCATTCTTCCCTGCTTGGCACTCAGCATCAAGGCTTGGAGTTGGGGGTTAAATCACCAAAAATTATTCCCGGGCGCGGCGCCGCTGCTGCCCACTGCTCCCCTCACCTCCCAGGGGGTGATCAAGGGGATGGGTCAAATGCAGAGGACAAATTTCATTACACCTAGTGTGTGTGTGACAATCATTGGTACTTTAACTTAACTTTAACTTTACACATACAAACTGTAGCACACAAAAAAGCACATTTAATAAAAAAAAACGTTATTATGGTCTTACCTTTACTTAGAAATTAAGTCCATGCGCCGCAACTAAAGCCCTCACTTAAACTTTCCACGTGCAAGATTGAATCTATTTAAAGACGAGTCATACCAAAGACTATAAAAATGGGACCCATTACCTCCCTGCTTGGCACTCAGCATCAAGGGTTGGAATTGGGGGTTAAATCACCAAAATGATTCCCGGGCGCAGCCACCGCTGCTGCCCACTGCTCCCCTCACCTCCCAGGGGGTGATCAAGGGTGATGGGTCAAATGCAGAGAATAATCTCGCCACACCTAGTGTGTGTGTGACAATCATTGGTACTTTAACTTTAACTTTTAACTTTAAAAAAGTGTAGCCGAGGGTTTATAAATGTCGCCTATACTGTATGAAACTACAAAATAACAAACGCGGAGGCTCCAGTTTACACGAGGACCACTTTATTTACCTTCTTTCAAAAACCTCTGCAACGTGACATCACTTCCGCTCTTAGCGCCTTCAAAATAAGAGCTCAAGGCATATACTGTATAACAGCACATAACAGGAACTTAACATCACAAAGAGGAAAGCCTATGAAAATAGGTTACAAAAGTTATTCAATAAGAAGCCAAAAAGTGCAAAAACAATAATGTTCGTGTTGGAGGAGTTGTGAATTAGGTACACCTGCAGTCTGCAGGTGTACCTAATGTTGTGGCCCTGCAGTCATTCACAACTCCTCCAACACGAACATTATTGTTTTTGCACTTTTTGGCTTCTTATGAAATAATTTTTTTTAAATAGATTCAATCTTGCACGTGGAAAGTTTAAGTGTGGGCTTTAGTTGCTACAACAATTCTACGGCGGGGGTGCAGGAGGCGGGGCTACTGGAGCCTCAGCCAGTGCGTCTTTTGCAGCCGTTTTTATGATCGCTCAGCACAAGAAATACGTTACACACATACAGTTGTTGACAAAATACACTGTACATTATATACCTCAGCTAACTAAACTATGGAAATGTATAATATAGTTCATATAGCAACACGGTCTCACTGCACAGCAGGCCAGCAGTTAGCCGAGTCCGGAATCCATGTTGAGGCACTGAGTGACGTGCCTCAACATGGCTGCTGTTCACCGCACCGTCTCTTCTCAGTATTTGAACGGCAAATGTGAAAATTCAGCGATTTTGAATAAAAAATAATCTGAAACTGGTGAAGTTAAATGGAAAATAACTTTATAGTATAATCACTGGATACATATAACAATTTAATGTTTTTTTTTTCTTTCCATGATGGCAGGTGAGGCCCCGCCTCATCTGCCTCCAGTGACTGCACGTCACCTATGTATGTTATGCCATTGTTTACAAATTTGGTAAATAAATAAACAAAACATTTATATTTTGTTGTTTTCTTACTGTACCGAAAATGAACAGAACCGTGACCTCTAAACCGAGCTAGGTACCGAACCGAAATGTTTGTGTACCGTTACACCCCTACCAACATTAACAGACAGTAGCCTAGTAGGCCTAAGTATTCATTAAAAACAAGGCAGAGGTTAAATTTAACACGTATATTTCATATTTGTACACAAACGCCAACAATGACGCTCCATACACTGTACATATTTACCCACTTCTCCACTACCACTGCTGTAGACAGAAGGATACAGTAGACATACAGACGTACATACGTACAGATTCGCAGCGCTGCAAGACAACTGTCAGCTCCGCAAGTCAAACACGAAGCACGTAACGCGGCGGAACTGGATTATTCGCCGCGTCGTGTCGGAGATTGTTTGCTCAATTTCACGGGCGCGCGCGCGCGGCGAGTCTATTTCGGTGCGAGACCGCGACACCTACTTGTGGATATTTCAAAAGGCCGTTTTGTCGGCCGCTTACTCGGGAAGAAAGGCCCGACTCCTCCGCTTTCAAGCGGGAGTCCCCAGGCAGCGCCGCACAATGGAGCCCCGAGGAGGAAGATCACTGCTGTGTAATTGCTTAAAGCATCCACCAGCCAGCGCCTTTAAAGGCCCGACATGAATCGCCTCTTTGAGCGCTTCTTTTAATTGCCGTCTTCCTCGCAAATATCGGCGCCGTTTTTTTTTTTCCCGCGACATCACTCGCGGACCGATACGGGCGGCGGCGGCGGCGAACCACTGAGCTGTACTCTAACAACTAAGGAGACTATTCAGCCTTAATTGATATGGCCTTTCTTACCATGAAAAGAACAATTATTTGCAGCGCCGCATGCTTCTTATCCTCACAGTCAGCAATCAACACAAAGTGCCCTGAGTGGAAGCAGCGCACGCACATTCCACCTAAAAGGGAATTAAAGAAGCAGACTTTCCGCTTTTATTTTATTCGCCCTCGAGGAAAAACAATCAAAGATGATAAAAAAAAAACCAAAAATAAGCGAGTGCATTAGCGCAGGAATGCGTCGAATAACACCGAGCTACGCGAAAACCAACACGCACACATTTGTTAACATGCTAACCCGCTGACTGCTATTATCGTTGTTGTATTATAAAAATATAGTTTTCTCTCCCACTGAGAATCATAGCATGAACATTTGCCCAGACTGCTTTTAGTTTGCATATTCACTGACAGTGTTGGAACAAAATCAAAAGGGGCCATGTTGATATTTTCCATGGAGTTTTTTTTTTAAGCCAAAACCAATAAAGATAACTTCCTGCTTCCTGGCAATGAAACAAATACTTCATAACTTATTATTAATATGCATCACTTAAACCAGGGGTGTCAAACTCATTCTAGATCGGGGGGGGCCACGTGGAGAAAAATCTACTCCCAAGTGGGCCGGACTGGTAAAATCACGGCACGATAACTTAAAAATAAAGACAACTTCAGATGGTTTTCTTTGTTTAAAAATAGAACAAGCATATTCTGTAAATGTACAAATCATAATGTTGTTGTTTTTTGTTTTTTTTACACTTACTTGTTGCGGTTAATAGTATTCTATCTTTATTTGTTGTTATTAGATATGTCCGATAATATCGGACTGCCGTATATACACGTATATATACATATACACGTATATATACACGCATATATACATATACACGTATATATACACGTATATATACATATACACGTGTATATATACATATACACGTATATATACACGTATATATACATATACACATATATATACACGTAAATATACATGTACACGTATATATACACGTATATATAGAATAGAATAGAATAGAAATTTACACTTACTTGTTGCGGTTAATAGTATTCTATCTTTATTTGTTGTTATTAGATATGTCCGATAATATCGGACTGCCGTATATACACGTATATATACATATACACGTATATATACACGCATATATACATATACACGTATATATACACGTATATATACATATGCACGTGTATATATACATATACACGTATATATACACGTATATATACATATACACATATATATACACGTAAATATACATGTACACGTATATATACACGTATATATAGAATAGAATAGAATAGAAATTTACACTTACTTGTTGCGGTTAATAGTATTCTATCTTTATTTGTTGTTATTAGATATGTCCGATAATATCGGACTGCCGTATATACACGTATATATACATATACACGTATATATACACGCATATATACATATACACGTATATATACACGTATATATACATATACACGTGTATATATACACGTATATATACATATACACGTATATATACATATACACGTAAATATACATGTACACGTATATATACACGTATATATAGAATAGAATAGAATAGAAATTTACACTTACTTGTTGCGGTTAATAGTATTCTACCTTTATTTGTTTGTTATTAGATATGTCCGATAATATCGGACTGCCGTATATACACGTATATATACATATACACGTATATATACACGCATATATACATATACACGTATATATACACGTATATATACATATACACGTGTATATATACACGTATATATACATATACACGTATATATACATATACACGTAAATATACATGTACACGTATATATACACGTATATATAGAATAGAATAGAATAGAAATTTACACTTACTTGTTGCGGTTAATAGTATTCTACCTTTATTTGTTGTTATTAGATATGTCCGATAATATCGGACTGCCGTATATACACGTATATATACATATACACGTATATATACACGCATATATACATATACACGTATATATACACGTATATATACATATACACGTATATATACACGTAAATATACATGTACACGTATATATACACGTATATATAGAATAGAATAGAATAGAAAGTACTTTATTGATCCCTGGGGGAAATTCAGCACGTATAAATACACATATATATACATATACACCTGTATGTATATACACACGTATATATACATATACAGGTGTATATGCATATACACGTATATATACATATACATGTGTATATGCATATACACGTATATATACATATATACGTATATATACTTATACACGTATATATACGTGTATATATACATATACACATTTTTATGCATATACACGTATATATATACACATATACACGTATATATACACGTATATATACATATACGCGTATTAGAGATGCACGGATAGGCAATTATTTCATCCGCAACCGCATCACAAAAGTCGTCATCCATCCGCCATCCACCCAACCAACATTTTATCAAAACCACGCCCGCCCGCCATCCGCCAGTTGTTATATATCTAATATAGACGATGCAAGCATATTAGTGAGGTTAGAAAGCTTTTGCCTGTTAAAGAAAGGAGACTGATCCAATGTGGCAGAGACATTCAATGCGTGATAATATTATTTATCATTATTATAATATTGTCCAGGGTGTACCCCGCCTTCCGCCCGATTGTAGCTGAGATAGGCTCCAGCGCCCCCCGCGACCCCAAAGGGAATAAGCGGTAGAAAATGGATGGATGGATAATATTATTGTCATTTCCATTACGAAAGTGTTGACTATTGTTGCCAATGCCCTCAGATCAGGAGTGCGTTTCTCACACTTTGTGTGCGCAGTTCCAGCAAGCAGAACGATGCTTTTAAGAAGTTAAAAAAATGTTTTAGAAAGACTAGGCCTATATTTTCGTTAGGTAAAAAAAAAATTCTGAATTTATTTCAATGAATATTAACTTGTTAACGTTATAATGCTCAAATAGGGACGAGGGCGGGGTGCACAGTGAAACAGTGAACAATTTTGTGACAAAGATGAACCTTTATTGATTGATCTGCAGCCATGACAAAATATCAGACAATCTCCATTGTCAACGACAGGCAGGAAAATAAAGATGAACACATAGCCTATGTTGTAGGCATAGGCTCATACGTTTTTAAGTTGAAATAAAAAAATAAATAAAAAATGTGCCTCATAAGCCTTAGGCTGTCAATCACGCGCACAAACTTAAATTATACAATAACATATGTATGTCATCCCTATTTAAACAAAAATAAATTAAATAAATAATAATAATAAATTACCTGCAACTTATTGGCCAAGGCAAAAAGCTGAAGGGGGAAATCAAACCCATCAGACTGCACTTTATCATCAAACTTGAATTATAATGAAAATAGACGGTCGCGACAAACAAAGCAGGCTAAATATCCTTACATTGTCGCCAATCGGAGATGCGCTTCACTTGAAAGCGAGGCCAAATAATTATTCACACATAGTAGTATATCTCCAATAGAAAAAAACCACAATAAACAACTCAATTGCCTTAATTCCTTTGCATTGTAGTGCGCCCAAACAACACGTAACCATCAAAATTATTTAGCTGACCGAACTCAATATAGGTTAGACATGGGCTTATTTGGTATAGCCTATAGGTAACGTAGACTAATTCGTTTAACATATCCAACCGTATGTCTACTTACTTTTTTTTTTGTTAGCACTATGCAGGAATAAAATGGCATCTACAGTGCCAGGGTTCAGGCGAGAGCGCATGGCCTCTAAAATGCGCCCTGCTGCGCTGAAGGAGCGCTCACTTGCGGCACTTGTTGCTGGGACGCATAGGATTCTCTTGGCAAGGTGTTGTAGTCGTGGAAATGATTGTCCTTGTTTCCCCCAAAAGGAAAGTAGATTTTTCTCTGCTGATCCGTCGATATGGAAGTTTGTAGAGGAATAATCCTCTACTTCATCAACAAGCACAGGTGTATCCTCCTCCCATTCTGTGAAGTCAATCCTTTTCTTTTTCGGTGATGCACCATCAGCTCCACCTAAAGGACCGATAAAATCTATACGTTTTTCGTATGTGGGTAACAACATTTAACTATGTATATATATTTCCGAATTGGTTCAACCGCAACCCGCCCGCATCTATTTAAAATCTATTTTTTTCGTCATGTCACCCGCCCGACCCGCGGATTATCCGCGGACTCCGCGGTTGTGTCCGCAAACCGCGCATCTCTAACGCGTATGTATACACGTATAGATACACGTATGTACCGGACTGGTAAAATCACGGCACGATAACTTAAAAATAAAGACAACTTCAGATTTTTTTCTTTGTAAAAAAAATAAAACAAGCACATTCTGAAAATGTACAAATCATAATGTTGTTGTTCATTTTTTTTTACACTTACATGTTGCAGGTAATAGTATTCTATCTTTATTTGTTGTTATTAGAGATGTCCGATAACATTGGACTGCCGATATTATCGGTCGATAAATGCTTTAAAATGTGATATCGGAAATTATCGGTATCGGTTTCAAAAAGTAAAATGTATGACTTTTTAAAACGCCGCTGTACGGAGTGGTACACGGACGTAGGGAGAAGCACAGAGCGCCAATAAACCTTGAAGACACTGCCTTTGCATGCCGGCCCAATCACATAATATCTACGGCTTTTAACACACACAAGTGAATGCCTAGCATACTTGGTCAACAGCCATACAGGTCACACTGAGGGTGGCCATATAAACAACTTTAACACTGTTACAAATATGCGCCACACTGTGAACCCACACCAAACAAGAATGACAAACACATTTCGGGAGAACATCCGCACCGTAACACAACATAAACACAACAGAACAAATACCCAGAACCTCTTGCAGCACTAACTCTTCCGGGACGCTACAATATACACCCCCCGCAACCCCCTACGCCCCCCCCCCCACCTCAACCTTGCCCCCCCCCCCCCCAACCCCGCCCATCTCAACCTCCTCATGCTCTCTCAGGGAGAGTATGTCCCAAATTCCAAGCTGCTGTTTTGAGGCATGTTAAAAGAAATAATGCACTTTGTGACTTCAATAATAAAAAATATGTCAGTGCCACGTTGGCATTTTTTTTGCATAACTTGAGTTGATTTATTTTGGAAAACCTTGTTACATTGTTTAATGCATCCAGCGGGGCATCACAACAAAATTAGGCAGAATAATGTGTTAATTCCACGACTGTATATATCGGTTTCGGTTGATATCGGAATCGGTAATTAAGAGTTGGACAATATCGGAAATCGGCAAAAAAGCCATTATCGGACATCTCTAGTTGTTATTTATACTTTCTGAATAAATGATGTGATAATGTTCATCGGTCAACTCATTGGTGTTAATTTTCAATCCATCAAGATAAAAAAAATATCAAAATCAAATTACAGGATGTTATTTATGTAGTTTGCTCATTTCCTCGACTGGTGCACTAATATGTGGTTTATTATTATTTTTTACATATGTAGCATCATCTACAAAGATACAAGGAATTGCTATTGCGACATCTAGTGGACACATTTAGAACAGCTGTTTCTTTCATTTAAAAATGTCGGCTAATCTTTATACTTAGCAAACTCATCCGTACGTTTGACACCCCTGACTTAAACTGCACACGCATATATATATATATATATATATATATATATATATATATATATATATATATACACACATAAACGTATATATACACATACGTATACACACACGCATATATATATACACACATGCATATATATATATATATATATATATATATATATATATATATATATATATATATATATATATATATATATATATATATACACACATGCATATATATATATATATATATATAAAATATATATATATATATATAATTTATATATATATATATATATATATATATAAATACATATATATATATATATACAGTATATATACACATGTATATATATATATATATATATATATATATATATATATATATATATATATAAATATATATATATGTATATATGTCTTAATAAGGTTATCCAAAAAATAGTGCTCGATACCGTAGTAGAGCGCAATATATGTATGTGTGGGAAAAAAATCACAAGACTATTTCATCTCTACAGGCCTGTTTCATGAGGGGGGGTTCCCTCAATCATCAGGAGGGATTGAGGGAACCCCCCCTCATGAAACAGGCCTGTAGAGATGAAATAGTCTTGTGATTTTTTTCCCACACATACATATATATATATATATATATATATATATATATATATATATATATATATATATATATATATATATATATATTTATATATATATATATATATATACAGTTAGGTCCATAAATATTTGGACATTGACACAATTTTCAGTATTCCAGCTCTGTACAACACCACAATGGATTTGAAATGAAACAATCAAGATCTGCATTAAGTGCAGACTTTGAGCTTTAATTTGAGGGTATTTACATCCAGATCAGGTGAATGGTGTAGGAATCACAACACATTTTATACGTGCCTTCCACTTTTTAAGGGACCAAAAGTAATTGGACAAACTAATATAATCATAAATAAAATTGTCACTTTTTAATACTTTGTTGCAAATCCTTTGCAGTCAATGACAGCCTGAAGTGTGGAACCCATAGACATCACCAGACACAGGGTTTGGTCCCTGGTGATGCTTTGCCGGGCCTCCGCTGCAGCTGTCTTCACTTCCTGCTTGTTCTTTGGGCATTCTCCCTTCAGTTTTGACTTCAGCAAGTGAAATTCATGCTCAATGGGATTCAGGTCAGGTGATTGACTTAGCCATTGCAGAACATTCCACTTCTTTGCCTTAAAAAACTCTTTGGTTGCTTTCGCAGTATGCTTCGGGTCGTTGTCCATCTGCACTGTGAAGCACCTTCCAATGAGTTTTGTAGCATTTGGCTGAATATGAGCAGATAATATTGCCCCAAACACTTCAGAATTCATTCTGCTGCTTTTGTCAGCTGTCAAATCACCAATAAATATAAGAGATCTAGTTCCACTGGCAGCCATGCATGCCACTACCACCACCATGCTTCACTGAGGAGGTGGTATGCTTTGGATCTTGAGCAGTTCCTTCCTCTCTCCATACTTTTCTCTTTCCATCATTCTGGTACAAGTTGATATTTGTCTCATCTGTCCATAAGATGTTGTTCCAGAACTGCACAGGCTCTTATAGATGTTTCTTGGCAAACTCTAATCGGGCCTTCCTGTTTTTGAGGCTCACCGATGGTTTACACCTTGTGATGAACCCTCTGTATTTCCTCTGGAGAAGTCGTCTCTTAATTGTTGACTTGGACACAGATACACCTACCTCCTGGAGACTTTTCTTCATCTGGCCAACTGTTGTGAAGGGTTTTTTCTTGACAAGGGAAAGGATTTTTCTGCCATCCACCACACTTGTTTTCCGTGGTCTTCCAGGTCTTTTGGTGTTGCTGAGCTCAGCAGTGTGTTCTCTCTTTTTAAGAATGTACCAAATAGTTGATTTGGCCACACCTAATGTTTTTGCTATCTATCTGATGGCTTTGTTTTAATTTTTCAGCCTAATGATGGCTTGCTTCACTGATAGTGACAGCTCTTTGGACTTCATATTGAGAGATGACCTCCCCAGATTCCAAATGAATATACCACACTTGAAATGCCATTTAGGCCTTTTATCTGCTCTTTGTAAATGAAATAAATGGAAAAAAAAACAAGGGAATAACCCAAACGTGGCCATGGAACAGCTGAGTAGCCAATTGTCCAATTATTTTTGGTCCCTTAAAAAGTGGAAGGCACATATAAAATGTGTTGTAATTCCTACACTGTTCACCTGATTTGGATGTAAATACCCTCAAATTAAAGCTCAAAGTCTGCACTTTAAGCAGATCTTGATTGTTTCATTTCAAATCCATTGTGGTGTTGTACAGAGCTGGAATACCGAACATTGTGTCAATGTCCAAATATTTATGGACCTAACTGTATATATATATATACATATATATATATATTTATATATATATATATATATATATATATATATATATATATATATATATATATATATATATATATATATATATATATATATACACACACACATTTATATATATATATATAAATATAAATATATACATATATATATATATATAATTATATATATGTATGTATATATATATATATATATATATATATATATATATATATATATATATATATATATATATATATATATATATATATATATATATATATATATATATATATGTCTTAATAAGGTTATCCAAAAAATAGTGCTCGATACCGTAGTAGAACGCAATATATGTATGTGTGGGAAAAAAAATCACAAGACTATTTCATCTCTACAGGCCTGTAGAGATGAAATAGTCTTGTGATTTTTTTCTCCCACACATACATATATATATATATATACATATTTATATATATATATATGTGTATATATATAAATATATATATATATGTATATATATATATACATATATATATATATATATATATATATATATATATATATATATGTATATATATATATATATATATATGTATATATATACATACATATATATATATATATATATGTGTGTGTGTGTGTATATATATAAATATATTTATATATATATATATATATATATATATATATATATATATATATATATATATATATATATATATGTCTTAATAAGGTTAATAAGGTTATTTTTCCCCACACATATATATATATATATATATATATATATATATATATATATATATATATATATATATATATATATATATATATATATACACATACATACATACATACATACATACATACATACATATATACACACACACATTTAAACAATACAAATTATTGACCAAATACATAAAAAATAAAAAATACAAATTAAAAAAAATTAGATCCCAGTGAGGTACTATTTATGTTATTTAAAATAGTTGTGTTTTGGTTAATTTTGTATTATTCTCTTAACTCCATCACTAAAAATCAGCTCCTGACCACACCTGCTGGACTCTGTGTTGATTAGTCAGGGGGCGAAGGCCAGCCCCAGCCCCCTCACAGAGACAAAGACAGTTGGATGGCTGACAAGAGGGTTCACTCCAGTTACTGCATAGTCTTCCACAATGGAACAAAGACGACCGATGCAAAGAGCGAACTCTCTTGCAGGGAACGCAGAAAACCAACACGCACGGACATGACAACTCCGTTCACCCTCTTGAGTCATTGGCTAAAGGCCCAGTTCTCGTAAGGGATAAAGTAACACTAGATAAAAAATGTATTGTAACTATTTACCCAAACATTCCTGAATGTAGCTGGAGACTTCAGGGTTGATTGTGTTGATGACAAAAGTCTTTGTGACAAATGAAGCGGGCTGATGAGTGTAAACACGCTTGTTTGCTTTAAAAAGCGGTCACTTTAAACAAGCCTCTCGGTTTCGCATGCGGGAAACAAATACGTCTCAAAGCATAAATCAGCCGAGCGAGAAGCCTCGGTGACTTTAAAGGATCACCGACGGCCGTTGTTGACGTGTTTCTTAACAAACCGCCGCTGTCACTTCTCAAGACACGCGAGCCGGCTGCTTCTTCCGCCGAGCCTGTCCCACATCTGGACGTGAACTGTTTAAATAACATTGCGTTAAAAAAAAAGAGAGAATATTTGCCAGTCTTTCCTCCCCAGGTAATTTTCTGCACTCCAGATATTTTTATCCTGTCGAACGTCTTTCACCCGTGGCGTTGACGTGCATAATCAAACAGCGGCGGATGATAAATATTCAAAGAAAACACAGTCGACTCAATAAATGAGCTTTTGTGTGTGCACAAGTGAGGAATTTAAAAAAAAAAAAAACACCTTCAGCCTGAAAAAAGGAAGTTGAGAGCAACATTTTAAATGTTTTGTCGTGTTAAAAGTTTGCAGGGAAGCCGACAGGTGGATCCGCAGCAAGAACAATGGCTCCAACTGTTGCAGGTACATTTTGGAAAAATAACACTCAACTTCCAAGGAAGACACAGTTTAACCTTTTTGCTATGCAGAGTGACTTCCTCTCTCGAAAGACAAACATTCCGAGCTTCCGAGATCCTGGAACCAAAATAAGGCTGCACAATTCAAGAAAAAAAAAAAGAAGAAGAAGAATTTCTTGCTGAAAAAGGAGCAAAGCACATACAGTAAGTAGTCCCTCGCCACATCACACCTCCAATATTGTGTCTTTCACAATATCATGTTTTGGTTTATTTAAGCAGATTTAATAGAGCTGTGAATCTTTGGGCACCATGCCATTCGATTAGTTTCTTGGGGTTACGACTCGATTCAGACTCGATTCTCCATTTAAAATTGCTTTTGAATAACGTATACTTGCCAACCCTCCCAGATTTTCCGGGAGACTCCCGAAATTCAGCGCCTCTCCCGAAAACCTCCCGGGTCAAATTTTCTCACGAAAATCACCCGAAATTCACGCCCCCTCCAGCTCTATGCGGACCTGAGTGACGTGTTGTCAGCCTGTTCACACGTCCGCTTTCCCACAATATAAACAGCTAATGATCGAGGGCGAGTTCTTGGTTTCTTATGTGGGTTTATTGTTAGGCAGTTTCATTAACGTCCTCCCAGCGCGGTAACAACACACAACAACAGCAGTCAAGTTTTCGTCTACCGTAAAGCAGTTCGTCTGCCATAAACAGCAAAGTTGTGACACTTTTAAACAGGACAATACTGCCATCTACTGTACATGCATATGTGACCCACCCATAATGTGTCACATTTTTGTGTTGATTTATTTATTTTATTTTGTGGTTTGAATTCGTTTTTGGAGCTGTCATTACACATTTATCAGTATTCACATTGGTCAGTAGGGGGCAGTAGGGCGTTTCTTCCCAATTGAATGCTATCACCTGCAGACCGGAAGTGTCTTGTCATTCTGATGAGCGCGACCAGTCTGTGAACAATTGAAACGTCCTGTGTGCTTTTTCCTCCTGTATAACAGGTTAGTTTTGGTGAATCAACTCACTGAAAAATATCCATGTGATCTTTATAAGTTTAAGTACACATTCTGATGGTGGAGCCTAACTCTAAAGTGTTTGTGAGTTGTAGTTTGTATTTGTGAATGAATCCAGTGCACAGCTGCAGTAATCAATACAAAAAGGCGACGTGAGTACGCAATGTTTATATAGGAACTTCTGATCATAATTCAGACTCCCAAATTAGAGCTCCCGTTTTCTTATTGATTTTATAATGTATATTTGTATAATGTGTGTGTTCTGAAAAAGTGACAGAGAATAGAACAAGGATGGACAATTCAACCCTTAACTCAACAATGAGTAGATGAGTGTTATGTGTGTGTATATGTGTAAATAAATGAACACTGAAATTCATTTATTTTATTTATTTATATATATATATAAATATATATATATATATATATATATATAGCTAGAATTCACTGAAAGTCAAGTATTTCTTATATATATAAATATCTTAACCACGCCCCCAACCACGCCCCCTGCCCCACCCCCGACCACGCCCCCCACCCCCCACCTCCTCCCGAAATCGGAGGTCTCAAGGTTGGCAAGTATGGAATAACGTTGTGTGCCAGTTCTATGATTAAATACATCCCTCCTTAAAATAAACAGGGCTGATAAATTTCTATATTACCTAGGGGTGTAATGGTACACAAAAATGTTGGTTCGGTACGTACCTCGGTTTAGAGGTCACGGTTCGGTTCATTTTCGGTACAGTAAGAAAACAACAAAATATAAATTTTTGGGTTATTTATTTACCAAATTTGCAAAATCTTCCACCAAAAATATTTTTCTTAGTGGAATATTTTATGTGAAGTATTGGGAACCTTGGATAGGTCAATAATTCATAATAACATTGATTTTGATTCAATATTATGTTTTGAGCAATGACAGTTTGAAAGAAAAAAAAACAGCTTTGTTTTATTGGTCAACATTGCAACTTTTTCTAAATTACATTTAACGTTTAAGCGTTTTTATTTCACTTTTGTTATGTTTTTGTTTATTTTAATAGTATTTTAGAATGTGCCGTGAGCCTTTAAAACATTAGCTGAGGGCCGCAAATGGCCTCCGGGGCACACTTTTGACACCCCTGCTACAGATAATAAAAAATTAAATTTGATAAATCTATGGATAAAAAGCAGAGCCTGACGACGCATGCGCGTTTATCATAACTCTCTCTCTCTCTCTGTCTCTGCCCCTCCCTCACCAATGCTGTTGCGCGCACAATTTGTTTTGTTTTTAACCCCTTCTTAACCCTGAACGTACATTGAAAATACACGCAACCCTAACTCAAAATGCCGGACATTTGAGGCATTTAAGAAACTCCGCCCTGACAGCTCCGCGAAAGAGGACATGTCCGGTGAAAAGAGGACGTATGGTCAGTCAATCTTAGCCTGTTAGCTGCTAGCATGCCATGTGTTGTGCCTCGGTGTGCATTGTTTACACAACGTGCGTTACGCTACTTAATATGTCCGTGTGGAAACTCGTTCGGTACACCTCCGAACCGAACCGGAACCCCCGTACCAAAACGGTTCAATACAAATACACGTACCGTTACACCCCTAATATTACCGTATTTTTCGGAGTATAAGTCGCTCCGGAGTATAAGTCGCACCGGCCGAAAATGCATTATAAAGAAGGAAAAAAACATACAGGTAAAAGCCAGTAAATTAGAATATTTTGAAAAACTTGATTTATTTCAGTAATTGCATTCAAAAGGTGTAACTTGTACATTATATTTATTCATTGCACACAGACTGATGCATTCAAATGTTTATTTCATTTAATTTTGATGATTTGAAGTGGCAACAAATGAAAATCCAAAATTCCGTGTGTCACAAAATTAGAATATTACTTAAGGCTAATACAAAAAAGGGATTTTTAGAAATGTTGGCCAACTGAAAAGTATAAAAATGAAAAATATGAGCATGTACAATACTCAATACTTGGTTGGAGCTCCTTTTGCCTCAATTACTGCGTTAATGCGGCGTGGCATGGAGTCGATGAGTTTCTGGCACTGCTCAGGTGTTATGAGAGCCCAGGTTGCTCTGATAGTGGCCTTCAACTCTTCTGCGTTTTTGGGTCTGGCATTCTGCATCTTCCTTTTCACAATACCCCACAGATTTTCTATGGGGCTAAGGTCAGGGGAGTTGGCGGGCCAATTTAGAACAGAAATACCATGGTCCGTAAACCAGGCACGGGTAGATTTTGCGCTGTGTGCAGGCGCCAAGTCCTGTTGGAACTTGAAATCTCCATCTCCATAGAGCAGGTCAGCAGCAGGAAGCATGAAGTGCTCTAAAACTTGCTGGTAGACGGCTGCGTTGACCCTGGATCTCAGGAAACAGAGTGGACCGACACCAGCAGATGACATGGCACCCCAAACCATCACCCAACCATGCAAATTTTGCATTTCCTTTGGAAATCGAGGTCCCAGAGTCTGGAGGAAGACAGGAGAGGCACAGGATCCACGTTGCCTGAAGTCTAGTGTAAAGTTTCCACCATCAGTGATGGTGTGGGGTGCCATGTCATCTGCTGGTGTCGGTCCACTCTGTTTCCTGAGATCCGGGGTCAACGCAGCCGTCTACCAGCAAGTTTTAGAGCACTTCATGCTTCCTGCTGCTGACCTGCTCTATGGAGATGGAGATTTCAAGTTCCAACAGGACTTGGCGCCTGCACACAGCGCAAAATCTACCCGTGCCTGGTTTACGGACCATGGTATTTCTGTTCTAAATTGGCCCGCCAACTCCCCTGACCTTAGCCCCATAGAAAATCTGTGGGGTATTGTGAAAAGGAAGATGCAGAATGCCAGACCCAAAAACGCAGAAGAGTTGAAGGCCACTATCAGAGCAACCTGGGCTCTCATAACACCTGAGCAGTGCCAGAAACTCATCGACTCCATGCCACGCCGCATTAACACAGTAATTGAGGCAAAAGGAGCTCCAACCAAGTATTGAGTATTGTACATGCTCATATTTTTCATTTTCATACTTTTCATTTGGCCAACATTTCTAAAAATCCCTTTTTTGTATTAGCCTTAAGTAATATTCCAATTTTGTGACACACGGAATTTTGGATTTTCATTTGTTGCCACTTCAAATCATCAAAATTAAATGAAATAAACATTTGAATGCATCAGTCTGTGTGCAATGAATAAATATAATGTACAAGTTACACCTTTTGAATGCAATTACTGAAATAAATCAAGTTTTTCAAAATATTCTAATTTACTGGCTTTTACCTGTATATAAGTCGCATTTTTTTCCCACAATGCACTTCTGCCATGACCCGTCCCCGCCAAATTTTTATTGGTTGACGTGTGTGTGTGTGTGACGATTGCTGATATACGCCTAGTCTCTTGCGTTGTACCTTATTCCAATAAACATCTGTTCAGTATTTTAACATAAAAGTGTTTGATTGTGAGGCATTAAAAGCCACAAAATGCAACGGGTCCATCAGACCCACAAACGCTGGCTGAGTAACAACAATATGAACGTTGCACGGAACATTTCTCTGCCAGTTTCTGCATCCCACAGGGATTCTTCTTTTGTGTTTCTGCACCTGCGGTTCCCACACAAGGTTGCAACATTGTTTGTCAACACTGTCTGCTCTCATTTTCTCGCACATTTGACCCTCTGATGTTCTGTGTACCTACACTCTGTCCTCCTCCTGTCTAGGCCTGCTGTGTGTGTGTGTGTGTGTGTGTGTGTGTGTGTGTGTGTGTGTGTGTGTGTGTGTGTGTGTGTGTGTGTGTGTGTGTGTGTGTGTGTGTGTGAACATCAATTTCCACACTTCTATTAGCCCCGGGACCCAGACATCTTATATGTAATAGAAATGTGTAGGGGGGGTGTATGGTGTGTGGTCATTAAATATGTATTCTGATATATGTTCTTCACAGAAAATGAGCCAAAGTCAGTGAGTCTCAGTTTGAAAAATTAATTAATTGTACATGAAAACGGGTCCCACAGACCCGAACACCACACAAGGGGTAACTGGTGTACTAAATGAGCTACAGAGCTAGTCTAAAACGGTAGCATGCCCACATTAAAATGCTAACACTTAGCAAATGTGCTAACGATGGCATGCTAACAGTTAGCATGTCTCACACGTCAATTAACACGGCTGTAAGGTGTATGGCTTCGGAAATAGAGAAAAAAAGTGTAAAAGTAGATGAAAAAGTTAGCATGTTTAAGTTAGCTCGCTAGCATGCTATAAATTGGCACATTTTTTGGGTGGTTTATTCGTGAATAGCGTCGCCATGGTAACACAAAATGTTCCCAACTTACAATACGGATCTCGGCGCAAACAAAACCTTTCCGACGGTATAACATATGTGGGGGTTCGTTGGCCGGTACGTCTCGTATTAGACAAAAGGATGTGTACCCATTCAATTGGCCCATTTTTTTTTGTTTATTCGTGAATAGTGTCACCATGGTAACACAAAATGTTACCAACTTAAAATACGGGCATTGGCGCAAATGAAACCTTTCCGACGGTATAACATATGTTGGGGTTCATTCGCCGGTACGTCTCGTATTAGACAAAAGGATGCGTACCCATTCAATTGGCCCATTTTTTTTGTTTATTCGTGAATAGTGTCGCCATGGTAACACAAAATGTTCCCAACTTCAAATACGAGCATCGCCGCAAACAAAACCTTTCCGACGGTATAACATATGTGGGGGTTTGTTGGCCGGTACGTCTCATATTAGACAAAAGGATGCGTACCCATTCAATTGGCCCATTTTTTTTTTGTTTATTCGTGAATAGTGTCGCCATGGTAACACAAAATGTTCCCAACTTAAAATATGGGCATTGACGCAAACAAAACCTTTCCGACGGTATAATATATGTGGGGGTTCGTTGGCCGGTACGTCTCGTATTAGACAAAAGGGTGCGTACCCATTCAATTGGCCCATTTTTTTGTTTATTCGTGAATAGTGTCGCCATGGTAACACAAAATGTTCCCAACTTAAAATATGGGCATTGACGCAAACAAAACCTTTCCGACGGTATAATATATGTGGGGGTTCGTTGGCCGGTACGTCTCGTATTAGACAAAAGGGTGCGTACCCATTCAATTGGCCCATTTTTTTGTTTATTCGTGAATAGTGTCGCCATGGTAACACAAAATGTTCCCAACTTAAAATACGGGCATCGGCGCAAAAAAAACCTTTCCGACGGTATAACATATGTGGGGGTTCATTCGCCGGTACGTCTCGTATTAGACAAAAGGATGCGTACCCATTCAATTGGCCCATTTTTTTGTTTATTCGTAAATAGTGTCGCCATGGTAACACAAAATGTTCCCAACTTAAAATACGGGCATTGACGCAAACAAAACCTTTCCGACGGTATAACATATGTGGGGGTTCGTTGGCCGGTACGTCTTGTATTAGACAAAAGGGTGCGTACCCATTCAATTGGCCCATTTTTTTGTTTATTCGTGAATAGTGTCGCCATGGTAACACAAAATGTTCCCAACTTAAAATACGGGCATCGGCGCAAACAAAACCTTTCCGACGGTATAACATATGTGGGGGTTCATTCGCAGATACGTCTCGTATTAGACAAAAGGATGCGTACCCATTCAATTGGCCCATTTTCTTGTTTATTCGTGAATAGTAAGCCATGGTAACACAAAATGTTCCCAACTTAAAATACGGGCATCGGCGCAAACGAAACCTTTCCGACGGTATGACATATGTGGGGGTTCGTTGGCCGGTACGTCTCGTATTAGACGAAAGGATGCGTACCCATTCAATTGGCCCATTTTTTTTTTGTTTATTCGTGAATAGTGTCACCATGGTAACACAAAATGTTCCCAACTTAAAATACGAGCATCGCCGCAAACAAAACCTTTCCGACGGTATAACATATGTGGGGGTTCGTTCGCAGATACGTCTCGTATTAGACAAAAGGATGCATACCCATTCAATTGGCCCATTTTGTTGTTTATTCGTGAATAATGTCACCATGGTAACACAAAATGTTCCCAACTTCAAATACGAGCATCGCCGCAAACAAAACCTTTCTGACGGTATAACATATGTGGGGGTTCGTTGGCCGGTACGTCTCGTATTAGACAAAAGAATGCGTACCCATTCAATTGGCCCATTTTTTTTTAAATTCGTGAATAGTGTCGCCATGGTAACACAAAATGTTCCCAACTTAAAATACGGGCATCGGCGCAAACAAAACCTTTCTGACGGTATAACATATGTGGGGGTTCATTCGCCGGTACGTCTCGTATTAGACAAAAGGGTGCGTACCCATTCAATTGGCCCATTTTTTTTTGTTTGTTCGTGAATATTGTAGCCATGGTAACACAAAATGTTCCCAACTTCAAATACGAGCATCGCCGCAAACGAAACCTTTCTGACGGTATAACATATGTGGGGGTTCGTTGGCCGGTACGTCTCGTATTAGACAAAAGGATGCGTACCCATTCAATTGGCCCATTTTTTTGTTTATTCGTGAATAGTGTCGCCATGGTAACACAAAATGTTCCCAAATTAAAATACGGGCATCGGCCCAAACGAAACCTTTCCGACGGTATAAGATATGTGGGGGTTCGTTGGCCGGTGCGTCTCGTATTTGACAAAAGGATGCGTACCCATTCATTTGGCCCATTTTTTTTGTTTATTCGTGAATAGTGTCGGCATGGTAACACAAAATGTTCCCAACTTAAAATACGGGCATCGGCGCGAACGAAACCTTTCCGACGGTATAACATATGTGGGGGTTCATTTGCCGGTACGTCTCGTATTAGACAAAAGGGTGCGTACCCATTCAATTGGCCCATTTTTTTGTTTATTCGTGAATAGTGTCGCCATGGTAACACAAAATGTTCCCAAATTAAAATACGGGCATCGGCCCAAACGAAACCTTTCCGACGGTATAAGATATGTGGGGGTTCGTTGGCCGGTGCGTCTCGTATTAGACAAAAGGATGCGTACCCATTCATTTGGCCCATTTTTTTTGTTTATTCGTGAATAGTGTCGCCATGGTAACACAAAATGTTCCCAACTTAAAATATGGGCATTGACGCAAACAAAACCTTTCCGACGGTATAATATATGTGGGGGTTCGTTGGCCGGTACGTCTCGTATTAGACAAAAGGGTGCGTACCCATTCAATTGGCCCATTTTATTGTTTATTCGTGAATAGTGTCGCCATGGTAACACAAAATGTTCCCAACTTAAAATACGGGCATTGGCGCAAACAAAACCTTTCCGACGGTATAACATATGTGGGGGTTCATTCGCCGGTACGTCTCGTATTAGACAAAAGGATGCGTACCCATTCAATTGGCCCATTTTTTTGTATATTCGTGAATAGTGTCGCCATGGTAACACAAAATGTTCCCAACTTAAAATACGGGCATTGACGCAAACAAAACCTTTCCGACGGTATAACATATGTGGGGGTTCGTTGGCCGGTACGTCTTGTATTAGACAAAAGGGTGCGTACCCATTCAATTGGACCATTTTTTTGTTTATTCGTGAATAGTGTCGCCATGGTAACACAAAATGTTCCCAACTTAAAGTACGGGCATCGGCGCAAACAAAACCTTTCCGACGGAATAACATATGTGGGGGTTCGTTCGCAGATACGTCTCGTATTAGACAAAAGGATGCGTACCCATTCAATTGACCCATTTTCTTGTTTATTCGTGAATAGTGTCGCCATGGTAACACAAAATGTTCCCAACTTACAATACGGGCATCGGCGCAAACAAAACCTTTCCGACGGTATGACATATGTGGGGGTTCGTTGGCCGGTACGTCTCGTATTAGACGAAAGGATGCGTACCCATTCAATTGGCCCATTTTTTTTTTGTTTATTCGTGAATAGTGTCACCATGGTAACACAAAATGTTCCCAACTTAAAATACGGGCATTGGCGCAAACAAAACCTTTCTGACGGTATAACATATGTGGGGGTTCGTTTGCCGGTACGTCTCGTATTAGACAAAAGAATGCGTACCCATTCAATTGGCCCATTTTTTTTTTAAATTCGTGAATAGTGTCGCCATGGTCACACAAAATGTTCCCAACTTAAAATACGGGCATCGGCGCAAACAAAACCTTTCCGACGGTATAACATATGTGGGGGTTCATTCGCAGATACGTCTCGTATTAGACAAAAGGATGCGTACCCATTCAATTGGCCCATTTTCTTGTTTATTCGTGAATAGTAAGCCATGGTAACACAAAATGTTCCCAACTTAAAATACGGGCATCGGCGCAAACGAAACCTTTCCGACGGTATGACATATGTGGGGGTTCGTTGGCCGGTACGTCTCGTATTAGACGAAAGGATGCGTACCCATTCAATTGGCCCATTTTTTTTTTGTTTATTCGTGAATAGTGTCACCATGGTAACACAAAATGTTCCCAACTTCAAATACGAGCATCGCCGCAAACAAAACCTTTCCGACGGTATAACATATGTGGGGCTTCGTTCGCAGATACGTCTCGTATTAGACAAAAGGATGCATACCCATTCAATTGGCCCATTTTGTTGTTTATTCGTGAATAGTGTCACCATGGTAACACAAAATGTTCCCAACTTCAAATACGAGCATCGCCGCAAACAAAACCTTTCTGACGGTATAACATATGTGGGGGTTCGTTGGCCGGTACGTCTCGTATTAGACAAAAGAATGCGTACCCATTCAATTGGCCCATTTTTTTTTTAATTCGTGAATAGTGTCGCCATGGTAACACAAAATGTTCCCAACTTAAAATACGGGCATCGGCGCAAACAAAACCTTTCTGACGGTATAACATATGTGGGGGTTCATTCGCCGGTACGTCTCGTATTAGACAAAAGGGTGCGTACCCATTCAATTGGCCCATTTTTTTTTGTTTGTTCGTGAATAGTGTAGCCATGGTAACACAAAATGTTCCCAACTTCAAATACGAGCATCGCCGCAAACGAAACCTTTCTGACGGTATAACATATGTGGGGGTTCGTTGGCCGGTACGTCTCGTATTAGACAAAAGGATGCGTACCCATTCAATTGGCCCATTTTTTTGTTTATTCGTGAATAGTGTCGCCATGGTAACACAAAATGTTCCCAAATTAAAACACGGGCATCGGCCCAAACGAAACCTTTCCGACGGTATAAGATATGTGGGGGTTCGTTGGCCGGTGCGTCTCGTATTAGACAAAAGGATGCGTACCCATTCATTTGGCCCATTTTTTTTGTTTATTCGTGAATAGTGTCGCCATGGTAACACAAAATGTTCCCAACTTAAAATACGGGCATCGGCGCGAACGAAACCTTTCCGACGGTATAACATATGTGGGGGTTCATTTGCCGGTACGTCTCGTATTAGACAAAAGGGTGCGTACCGATTCAATTGGCCCATTTTTTTGTTTATTCGTGAATAGTGTCGCCATGGTAACACAAAATGTTCCCAACTTAAAATATGGGCATTGACGCAAACAAAACCTTTCCGACGGTATAATATATGTGGGGGTTCGTTGGCCGGTACGTCTCGTATTAGACAAAAGGGTGCGTACCCATTCAATTGGCCCATTTTATTGTTTATTCGTGAATAGTGTCGCCATGGTAACACAAAATGTTCCCAACTTAAAATACGGGCATTGGCGCAAACAAAACCTTTCCGACGGTATAACATATGTGGGGGTTCATTCGCCGGTACGTCTCGTATTAGACAAAAGGATGCGTACCCATTCAATTGGCCCATTTTTTTGTTTATTCGTGAATAGTGTCGCCATGGTAACACAAAATGTTCCCAACTTAAAATACGGGCATTGACGCAAACAAAACCTTTCCGACGGTATAACATATGTGGGGGTTCGTTGGCCGCTACGTCTTGTATTAGACAAAAGGGTGCGTACCCATTCAATTGGACCATTTTTTTGTTTATTCGTGAATAGTGTCGCCATGGTAACACAAAATGTTCCCAACTTAAAATACGGGCATCGGCGCAAACAAAACCTTTCCGACGGTATAACATATGTGGGGGTTCGTTCGCAGATACGTCTCGTATTAGACAAAAGGATGCGTACCCATTCAATTGACCCATTTTCTTGTTTATTCGTGAAGAGTGTCGCCATGGTAACACAAAATGTTCCCAACTTACAATACGGGCATCGGCGCAAACAAAACCTTTCCGACGGTATGACATATGTGGGGGTTCGTTGGCCGGTACGTCTCGTATTCGACGAAAGGATGCGTACCCATTCAATTGGCCCATTTTTTTTTTGTTTATTCGTGAATAGTGTCGCCATGGTAACACAAAATGTTCCCAACTTAAAATACGGGCATCGGCGCAAACAAAACCTTTCCGACGGTATAACATATGTGGGGGTTCATTCGCCGGTACGTCTCGTATTAGACAAAAGGGTGCGTACCCATTCAATTGGCCCATTTTTTGTTTGTTTGTTCGTGAATAGTGTAGCCATGGTAACACAAAATGTTCCCAACTTCAAATACGAGCATCGCCGCAAACGAAACCTTTCTGACGGTATAACATATGTGGGGGTTCGTTGGCCGGTACATCTCGTATTAGACAAAAGGATGCGTACCCATTCAATTGGCCCATTTTCTTGTTTATTCGTGAATAGTGTCGCCATGGTAACACAAAATGTTCCCAAATTAAAATACGGGCATCGGCACAAACAAAACCTTTCCGACAGTATAACATATGTGGGGGTTCGTTGGTCGGTACGTCTCGTATTAGACAAAAGGATGCATACACATTCAATTGGCCCATTTTTTTGTTCATTCGTGAATAGTGTCGCCATGGTAACACAAAATGTTCCCAAATTAAAATACGGGCATTGGCGCAAATGAAACTTTTCCGACGGTATAACATAGGTGGGGGTTCATTCGCCGGTACGTCTCGTATTAGACAAAATGATGCGTACCCATTCAATTGGCCCATTTTTTTTGTTTATTCGTGAATAGTGTCGCCATGGTAACACAAAATGTTCCCAACTTAAAATACGGGCATCGCCACAAACAAAACCTTTCCGACGGTATAACATATGTGGGGGTTCGTTCGCAGATACGTCTCGTATTAGACAAAAGGATGCATACCCATTCAATTGGCCCATTTTTTTGTTCAGTCATGAATAGTGTCGCCATGGTAACACAAAATGTTCCCAACTTAAAATACGGGCCTCGGCACAAACAAAACCTTTCCGACGGTATAACATAAATGGGGGTTCATTCGCCGGTACGTCTCGTATTAAACAAAAGGGTGCGTACCCATTCAATTGGCCCATTTTTTTGTTTATTCGTGAATAGTGTCGCCATGGTAACACAAAATGTTCCCAACTTAAAATACGGGCATCGGCGCAAACAAAACCTTTCCGACGGTATAACATATGTGGGGGTTCGTTCGCAGATACGTCTCGTATTAGACAAAAGGATGCATACCCATTCAGTTGGCCCATTTTTTTTGTTTATTCGTGAATAGTGTCGCCATGGTAACACAAAATGTTCCCAACTTAAAATACGGGCATCGGCGCAAACGAAACCTTTCCGACGGTATAACATACGTGGGGGTTCGTTCGCAGATACGTCTCGTATTAGACAAAAGGATGCATACCCATTCAATTGGCCCATTCTTTTTGTTTATTCGTGAATAGTGTCGCCATGGTAACACAAAATGTTCCCAACTTAAAATACGTGCATTGGCGCAAACAAAACCTTTCCGACGGTATAACATATGTGGGGGTTCGTTCGCAGATACGTCTCGTATTAGACAAAAGGATGCGTACCCATTCAATTGGCCCATTTTCTTGTTTATTCGTAAATAATGTCGCCATGGTAACACAAAATGTTCCCAACTTGAAATACGAGCATCGCCGCAAACAAAACCTTTCTGACGGTATAACATATGTGGGGGTTTGTTGGCCGGTACGTCTCGTATTAGTCAAAAGGATGCGTACCCTTTCAATTGGCCCATTGTCTTGTTTATTCGTGAATAGTGTCGCCATGGTAACACAAAATGTTCCCAACTTAAAATACGGGCATTGGCGCAAATGAAACCTTTCCGACGGTATAACATATGTGGGGGTTCATTCGCCGGTACGTCCCGTATTAGACAAAAGGATGCGTACCCATTCAATTGGCCCATTTTTTTTGTTTATTCGAGAATAGTGTCGCCATTGTAACACTAAATGTTCCCAACTTACAATACGGGCATCGGCGCAAACGAAATCTTTCCGAAGGAAAGAACGTAGTAAGAAGCAAAAGAAAAACAACCAACCATGGATGACAAAAGGACTGAAAAATGCTTGTCACAAAAAAAACACATTGTATCGAATATTTATAACACAGAGATCTATAGAGGCAGAAAATAAGTATAAGAAATATAAAAACAAACTAATTGGTATACTACGAACATGTAAGAAGGAATACTACAGTCAATTATTAAACAAGAACAAAAACAACATGAGAGCAACATGGGGCATCCTAAATAGCATAATTAAAAATGGTGCTAAGAAAGATTACCCCCAGTAATTTCTAGATGGAAATACAAAAAATGACAATATGGACCAAATAGCGGAACGTTTCAATGATTATTTTGTTAATATCGGAAAAGATCTGGATCAAAGAATTCCAAATGCAGATGATGGGTCAGTTGAGGCCTTGAGTGAGCTCATAGACAGAAATCCCAATTCCATGTTTCTTAAAAGTGTAACAAAAGAAGAAATAATCAAAATTGTAAAAAATTGTAAATCCAAGACCTCAACCGACTGTCGTGGAATAGATATGGTAACGATAAAAAAGGTTATACAAGACATTTCAGAACCTCTGATATATATCACCAATGTATCATTTTTAACCGGTAAATTCCCTGATATAATGAAAATTGCAAAAGTCGTACCAATTTATAAGAATGGAGACGTACACCAGTTTACTAACTACAGACCAGTTTCATTACTTCCACAATTCTCCAAAATCTTGGAAAAATTATTCAATAGTCGATTAGATTTATTTATTAACAAAAGTGGGACGCTTGTAGAGAACCAATATGGATTCCGAGCAAATATCTCAACATCAATAGCACTAACCAAAATAACAGAGGAAATTACCAATGCAATAGATGGTAAAGAATGTGCGGCCGCAGTATTCATGGACTTAACAAAAGCATTTGACACAATTAATCATGATATTTTAATACGAAAATTAGAATGATATGGCATCAGAGGTTTGGTATTGAATTGGGTAAGAAGTTATTTAACCAACAGGAAGCAATATGTAAATATGGGTGAAAATATGTCAACACGGCTAGATATATCCTGTGGTGTACCCCAGGGGTCAATACTGGGACCAAGATTGTTCAATCTTTATATAAACGACATTTGTAAGGTTACGAAGGATTTAAAGTTGGTTTTATTTGCAGACGACACAACTGCTTTCTGTTCAGGAGAGAGCACACAGAAGATAATACAAATAATAACAGAAGAAATGAACAAATTAAAAAGATGGTTTGACAAAAACAGACTATCTTTGAATCTCAGTAAAACTAAAATAATGCTATTTGGTAATAGTAGAAAAAAGCATCATACACAAATACAAATAGACGAAGTAGACATAGAAAGGGTAAAAGAAACTAGATTTTTGGGAGTATTAATAGATGATCAAATGAACTGGAAATCTCATATACAAAACATACAACATAAGGTGGCAAAAAACATTTCAATAATGAATAAAGCAAAATATGTCTTGGGCCAAAAATCACTACATATTCTCTACTGCTCGCTAGTGTTACCATATCTGAGTTATTGTGCAGAAATATGGGGAAATAACTACAAATGTGCGCTACATTCGATAACCGTGTTACAAAAAAGATCAGTTAGAATAATACATAATGTTGGATATAGAGAACACACAAACCCTTTATTTATTAAGTCAGAAATATTAAAGTTTGGTGATTTGGTAAAATTGCAAACAGCTAAAATGATGTACAAAGCAAACTATAACCTGCTACCAAAGAATGTACAACAATTCTTCTCAACTAAAGAGGAGAAATATAACCTTAGAGGAAAAAATAATTTAAAACATTTATATGCACGTACAACACTTAGAACTTTTAGCATATCAGTATGTGGAATTAAATTATGGAATGGATTAAGTAAAGAAGTTAAAAATTGTACTGATATGATCCAGTTTAAGAGGTTGTTCAAAATAATAGTGCTTACAGAGTACAAAAAAGAAGAATTATGAGAAATACTTTCAACCTTATTGATAATAAGGTTGAAAGAATCTCAGTATGTTAATAATGACTGAATTAATTAATTAATTACATATTACAAAACTGTTGTATACTAATTCATAGATGTTATTTTATTATATAAAAGGTCAGTAAATGATTCTATACATTTGTAAACGCTTGAAGTGAGAAAGGGGTAGGATTAAATAAGCTTTGCTTCTTCCTACTCCTTTTCGGGCATGATGTAGAATGAAATGATATGAAATTGTGTGATGTATTGTGATGTAAGTGTGTTCATGTTCGAAATATACTAAAGAAAGAAAGAAAGAAAGAAGGTATAACATATGTGGGGGTTCGTTCGCAGATACGTCTCGTATTAGACAAAAGGATGCGTACCCATTCAATTGGCCCATTTTTTTTTGTTTATTCGTGAATAGTGTCACCATGGTATCACAAAATGTTCCCAACTTAAAATACGGGCATTGCCGCAAACGAAACCTTTCCGACGGTATAACATATGTGGGAGTTCGTTGGCCGGTACGTCTCGTATTAGACAAAAGAATGCGTACCCATTCAATTGGCCCATTTTTTTTGTTTATTCGTGAATAGTGTCGCCATGGTAACACAAAATGTTCCCAACTTCAAATACGAGCATCGCCGCAAACAAAACCTTTCCGACGGTATAACATATGTGGGGGTTCGTTGGCCGGTACGTCTCGTATTAGACAAAAGGATGTGTACCCATTCAATTGGCCCATTTTTTTTGTTTATTCGTGAATAGTGTCGCCATGGTAACACAAATTGTTCCCAGCTTAAAATACGGGCATCGGCGCAAACAAAACCTTTCCGACGGTATAACATATGTCGGGGTTCGTTGGCCGGTACGTCTCGTTTTAGACAAAAGGATGCGTACCCATTCAATTGGCCCATTTTTTTGTTTATTCGTGAATAGTGTCGCCATGGTAACACAAAATGTTCCCAACTTAAAATACGGGCATCGGCGCAAACAAAACCTTTCCGACGGTATAACATATGTGGGGGTTCGTTCGCAGATACGTCTCGTATTAGACAAAACGATGCGTACCCATTCAATTGGCCCATTTTTTTTTGTTTATTCGTGAATAGTGTCGCCATGGTAACACAAAATGTTCCCAACTTAAAATACGGGCATTGACGCAAACGAAACCTTTCCGACGGTATAACATATGTGGGGGTTCATTCGCCGGTACATCTCGTATTAGACAAAAGAATGCGTACCCATTCAATTGGCCCATTTTTTTTTTGTTTATTCGTGAATAGTGTCACCATGGTAACACTAAATGTTCCCAACTTAAAATACGGGTATCGGCGCAAACAAAACCTTTCTGACGGTATAACATATGTGGGGGTTCGTTGGCCGGTACGTCTCATTTTAGGCAAAAGGATGTGTACCCATTCAATTGGCCCATTTTTTTGTTTATTCGTGAATAGTGTCGCCATGGTAACACAAAATGTTCCCAACTTAAAATACGAGCATCGCCACAAACAAAACCTTTCCGACGGTATAACATATGTGGGGGTTCGTTCGCAGATACGTCTCGTATTAGACAAAAGGATGCATACCCATTCAATTGACCCATTTTCTTGTTTATTCGTGAATAGTGTCGCCATGGTAAGACAAAATGTTCCCAACTTCAAATACGAGCATCGCCGCAAATAAAACCTTTCCGACGGTATAACATATGTGGGGGTTCGTTGGCAGATACGTCTCGTATTAGACAAAAGGATGCGTACCCATTCAATTGGCCCATTTTGTTTGTTTGTTCGTGACTAGTGTCGCCATGGTAACGGAAAATGTTCCTAACTTAAAATACGGGCATCGGCCCAAACGAAACCTTTCCGACGGTATAACATATGTGGGGGTTCATCTCGTATTAGACAAAAAGATGCGTACCCATTCAATTGGCCCATTTTTTTTGTTTATTCATGAATAGTGTCGCCATGGTAACACAAAATGTTCCCAACTTAAAATACGGGCCTCGGCGCAAACAAAACCTTTCCGACGGTATGACATATGTGGGGGTTCGTTCGCAGATACGTCTCGTATTAGACAAAAGGATGCGTACCCATTCAATTGGCCCATTTTTTTTGTTTATTCGTGAATAGTGTCGCCATGGTAACACAAAATGTTCCCAACTTAAAATACGGGCATCGGCGCAAACAAAATCTTTCCGACGGTATAACATATGTGGGGGTTCGTTGGCCGGTACGTCTCGTATTAGACAAAAGGATGCGTACCCATTCAATTGGCCCTTTTTTTTGTTTATTCGTGAATAGTGTCGCCATGGTAACACAAAATGTTCCCAACTTAAAATACGGGCATCGGCGCAAACAAAATCTTTCCGACGGTATAACATATGTGGGGGTTCGTTGGCCGTTACGTCTCGTATTAGACAAAAGGATGCGTACCCATTCAATTGGCCCATTTTTTTGTTTATTCGTGAATAGTGTCGCCATGGTAACACAAAATGTTCCCAACTTAAAATACGAGCATCGCCACAAACAAAACCTTTCCGACGGTATAACATATGTGGGGGTTCGTTCGCAGATACGTCTCGTATTAGACAAAAGGATGCATACCCATTCAATTGACCCATTTTCTTGTTTATTCGTGAATAGTGTCGCCATGGTAAGACAAAATGTTCCCAACTTCAAATACGAGCATCGCCGCAAATAAAACCTTTCCGACGGTATAACATATGTGGGGGTTCGTTGGCAGATACGTCTCGTATTAGACAAAAGGATGCGTACCCATTCAATTGGCCCATTTTGTTTGTTTGTTCGTGACTAGTGTCGCCATGGTAACGGAAAATGTTCCTAACTTAAAATACGGGCATCGGCCCAAACGAAACCTTTCCGACGGTATAACATATGTGGGGGTTCATCTCGTATTAGACAAAAAGATGCGTACCCATTCAATTGGCCCATTTTTTTTGTTTATTCATGAATAGTGTCGCCATGGTAACACAAAATGTTCCCAACTTAAAATACGGGCCTCGGCGCAAACAAAACCTTTCCGACGGTATGACATATGTGGGGGTTCGTTCGCAGATACGTCTCGTATTAGACAAAAGGATGCGTACCCATTCAATTGGCCCATTTTTTTTGTTTATTCGTGAATAGTGTCGCCATGGTAACACAAAATGTTCCCAACTTAAAATACGGGCATCGGCGCAAACAAAATCTTTCCGACGGTATAACATATGTGGGGGTTCGTTGGCCGGTACGTCTCGTATTAGACAAAAGGATGCGTACCCATTCAATTGGCCCTTTTTTTTGTTTATTCGTGAATAGTGTCGCCATGGTAACACAAAATGTTCCCAACTTAAAATACGGGCATCGGCGCAAATGAAACTTTTCCGACGGTATAACATATGTGGGGGTTCGTTGCCCGGTATGTCTCGTATTAGACGCAAAAAAAGGGTAAAAAAGCTATAATCTACTTTTTTTATTTGTTCATTGCCACATGGACGTCACACCAAAACTACATCTGCGATCCAAGTACGTCATTCAAGAGTGAGAATTACCTCTGTGCTTTTTTTGCGGCCTTCAAAAGTTTCGCTCTTCTCCGCCTCCCGTCGAGTTTCCGTGCGAGTCCCGCCCACATGGCGTCAGCTGTCACCTCTGAGGTTGTTCAGCCTGCGAACGGAAGAGCAGGATGTTCGAGCTTGATGAGATTTCCAGAGGAATGCGACCCAAACGATGTTTTTAATATTCACACGCGAGTTCCGCTGCGGTGTTAAAACGCTGCATTCAGCGGCGGAGGTGAGGTGGGGAGGAACATCGGTGCGGTGGAACATAAAAGCAATCAGTGTGTGATTTAACAACAACCTGAGATCATTAAAACACACACACACACACACTATGAGAGTCACATGGTAAAGTAAAATGTCGAACATATCTGAGAGAAAAACAATGAAATGAGATGAAAATGACGGCGTGTTCATGTCTATCCATGTTTGCGTACCTCCTGGAGGCACAAATGTCAGCTTTGAGCAGTTTGTGGACCCCCTGCTAAGCTCTTGGACCGCTATGATCCAGACTGCTTCCATCTTCTGGACTCTTGGCATGCTGTGCTCCTGCTGCGACCATCAGTGTGTGTGTGTGTGTGTGTGTGTGTGTGTGCTTGTATTTCTACCCTTCTTGAGGCATCAACAAGGAAAAGTACCGTCCATATGAGGAGGTGTGAACAAGTTTGGACATAAATCATGGTCCCAATACGGAAAACCATTGCATCTAATAGAGAATGTCTCATTAGCACCCCTGGTGGTGACATCTATCAAAATGAGGGTGGTCCCAAAAAGGAGTGATTTTTCAAATTGACTGTGTGTCGGTTTTTAAAGTGCTCCCCCTCTGGTCAACATATGAAATAACAAGTGTGTGTAAAACATTTGAAGTGGTCCCCCTCTGGTCAATATATGAAATAACAAGTGTGTGTAAAACATTTGAAGTGCTCCCCCTCTGGCCAAAATATGTAATAACAAGTGTGTGTGTAGAGCATTTGAAGTGCTCCTCCTCTGGTCAACATATGAAATAACAAGTGTGTGTAAAACATTTGAAGTGCTCCCCCTCTGGTCAACATATGAAATAACACGTGTGTGTAAAACATTTGAAGTGCTCCTCCTCTGGTCAAGATATGAAATAACTGTGTAAAACATTTGAAGTGCTCCCCCTCTGGTCAATATATGAAATAACAAGTGTGTGTAAAACATTTGAAGTGCGCCTCCTCTGGCCAACATATGAAATAACAAGTGTGTGTACAACATTTGAAGTGCTCCCCGTCTGGTCAACACATGAAATAACAAGTGTGTGTAAAACATTTGAAGTGCGCCTCCTCTGGCCAACATATGTAATAACAAGTGTGTGTAAAACATTTGAAGTGGTCCCCCTCTGGTCAATATATGTAATAACAAGTGTGTGTAAAACATTTGAAGTGGTCCCCCTCTGGTCAATATATGAAATAAGAAGTGTGTGTAAAACATTTGAAGTGCGCCTCCTCTGGTTAACATATGAAATAACAAGTGTGTGTAAATTATTTGAAGTGCTCCCCCTCTGGCCAACAAATGTAATAACAAGTGTGTGTAAAACATTTGAAGTGCGCCTCCTCTGGTCAACATATGAAATAACACGTGTGTGTAAAACATTTTGAAGTGCTCCCCCTCTGGTCAACATATGAAATAACAAGTGTGTGTAAAACATTTGAAGTGCTCCTCCTCTGGTCAAGATATGAAATAACTGTGTAAAACATTTGAAGTGCTGCCCCTCTGGCCAACATATGAATTAACAAGTGTATGTAAAACATTGGAAGTGCTCCCCCTCTGGTCAACATATGTAATAACAAGTGTGTGTAAAACATTTGAAGTGCTCCTCCTCTGGTCAACATATGAAATAACAAGTGTGTGTAAAACATTTGAAGTGCTCCCCCTCTGGCCAACATATGAAATAACAAGTGTGTGTAAAACATTTGAAGTGCTCCCCCTCTGGTCAACATATGTAATAACAAGTGTGTGTAAAACATTTGAAGTGCTCCTCCTCTGGTCAACATATGAAATAACAAGTGTGTGTAAAACATTTGAAGTGCTCCCCCTCTGGCCAACATATGAAATAACAAGTGTGTGTAAAACATTTGAAGTGCTCCCCTTCTGGTCAACATATGAAATGACAAGTGTGTGTAAAACATTTGAAGTGCTCCTCCTCTGGTCAACAAATGTAATAACAAGTGTGTGTAAAACATTTGAAGTGCTCCCCCTCTGGTCGACATATGAAATAACAAGTGTGTGTAAAACATTTGAAGTGCGCCTCCTCTGGCCAACATATGAAATAACAAGTGTGTGTAAAACATTTGAAATGCTCCCTCTCTGGCCAACAAATGTAATAACAAGTGTGTGTAAAACATTTGAAGTGCTCCCTCTCTGGTTAACATATAAAATAACAAGTGTGTGTAAAACATTTGAAGTGCTCCTCCTCTGGTCAACATATGAAATAACAAGTGTGTGTAAACATTTGAAGTGTTCCCCCTCTGGTCAACATATAAAATAACAAGTGTGTGTAAAACATTTGAACTGCTCCTCCTCGGGGCTACAGTACAAACCAATATTTAAACAATAAATGCTTAGGCATAAAAACAGATAAATGTGAATACTACAACACTATGAGTGAAATATAACACAAAACGTGCAAACTCATGTGTTATTCATTTTAGTTATTCAAAAAAAACTATTTGTACAAAATTACAAATATCGATATGGCCCACAAATCTTCAGATTTTTCATTATGCTGCCTTTGGTGGACATAAATAAAAATATAAAATATTTTTAAATGTTAAACAGTGCTTATGTAAAGTAGAATTTCACTCAGCAGAACGTCATTAAAAACATAACTACATTGGCAAAGTACGTTATCAGAACAAACACAACAACAAGCTTATTAACCAATTATTGGTAGCTAATCAGCAGTCGTAGAGATTATTCCTGAAAGGTACCGTGATGACTGAACGCTTCCTGTAATTAAACTACACCACCTGACAGCTTTGATCAATTACTACTATCACCGTTTCCCATACAGTCTTTAATTTGTGGCTACCTGCTTTTAAAGGCACTGTCTGTGGTTAAAGATAAGCACTTACATAGTTGAGTCTGTTCTTTAGAGGGGATCCTCAAAAATAAACACATCATTGGCAACTTTTTTACACCTCAAAGAAAAAGATGAAGATGAAACACTCAGATAAACAAATGAACATGGTGAAGTTCAGTGAGTTGCAGAGCGCCATGAAACTATCTCGATCAGGGGTCCCCAAACTACGGCCCACCAGCGTCCACAATCTGCGAGATGTCAGTTTTAGTTATATATACTGTATATATATATAAATAAATATATAAGTAGATGTGTTTGTTCTTTTTATTAGACATTACAAATGAACCCACAAGCAATGTAAAAAAAAAATGTCTGTGTAATCATGTTTTGTTTTAGTCATGTTTTTAGTTATTGGACTCGTTATTTTCTGGCTTTTCACTCCCTTGTCTTGTTTCCATGATTACCCATTAGTTTCACCTGTTCCACGTTTTAGACTCATTGTGCACTCTTGTTTGTCACCATAGCAACCCATTAGTTTTCACCTGTCACGTCACGCACCTGTTTTCGTTAATCATGTCTGTAGTATTTAAGTTCATTGTTTTCAGTTTGTCTTTCTGACGACATCCCCACATTTATGCTCTGCGAATTTCTGACTTTTTTTTCATGTCCATCGCTCACGCTGCTCCTTTTTGTCCATGCCAAAGTAAGTTTTTGTTCCATGTTTATAGTCTCTTTGGGTTTCATAGTTTGTTCTCCGCCATTGTGCGCGCTTTTTGTTTGTACTTTTTTTGCTATAGTCTTTTGGTTTCATAATTTGTTCTCCGCCACTGTGCGCGCTTTTCGTTTGTACTTTTTGTTGATATATTAAATAAATCATGTACTCACATTCCCGTCTCGCCCGAGCCAACTTTCCGTTGCATCCCGGAAAAGCAAACATCCAAGACCAAGTCATGACATTTACTTTGTCATATCAATATAAAACACAAAGTGAAGTGAATTATATTTATATAGCGCTTTTCTCTAGTGACTCAAAGCTCTTTACATAGTGAAACCCAATATCTAAGTTACATTTAAACCAGTGTGAGTGGCACCGGGAGCAGGTGGGTAAAGTGTCTTGCCCAAGGACACAACGGCAGTGACTAGGACGGCGGAGGCGAGGATCGAACCTGGAACCATCAAGTTGCTGGCACGCCCACTCTACCAACCGAGCTATACCGCAGTATAAAGCAGTTTGGCTAATGAATGAACAAGCTTATTTCTCTAACACCAACATGTGGTTCAGTGCAACAGTTTGGCCTACAAAAATAAACAGGAGTGATACTGCTCACATCTAATAGACAATCTTTGTCCCTGATTGACAACTCAACCTGCGTTCAATTCGATGTGATGACAAAACATTTGAGCTCGTATTGATGTTATTTGAACACTGACAAAGTTAGCAGTTAAATACAGGATGAGCGACCATCCCAGTCAACAAACTAAAGACTTTATAAACCAGTTGTGGCAACTTTCTCAGGACAAATGCGTCCAAGACGTGAATTCATGCAAGTAGAAGCGAGTGAAATGAAGCTAAACGACGCAATTGGCTCCGTTTACTCGGAGGGAACATCTCCAGGGCAAAGTCTGTGTAGTTCGGTTCGCCTGCAAAAAAAAAAGACGGCTTTTTGGTAATTACAAATTTAAACAGTGTTACTAACCATCTGGAATTTTACCGCGGTTTATCATTATACCGTTTACCGTTACATCGCTAATTTATAGGTGTATGCATACATAGAGTCTGTGTGCGAGTCCCCGGGGTGTCACTTGGAAACTACACCCTAAAGGACCTCGAATACGCCGATGACACCACCCTGTTCAGTGAGACCGCTGACCAGCTCAGGGAGGCCCTCGGTGTGTTTGATGAGGAGACCAAACAGCTCGGCCTGAAAATCAGCTGGTCCAAAACCGAACTCATGCATATCGGCGATGGACCAGACCCACCACCCTTCTTATTTGAGGATACCCCTGTCCACTTTGTCCCTACCTTCAGATACCTCGGCTCGACAGTCACCAACACCGGCGACCTCAAACGAGAGGTGGACCGCCGTCGCGCCCTTGCAACCTCCGTCATGCAGTCCTTGTGGAGACCGTTGTGGCGACACCGGCACAAATCTCGGGACACCAAGTTGAGGGTCTACAATTCCTCTGTCATCTCTGTCCTTCTGTACGGCTCGGAAACATGGCCGCTGAACAACATCCTGGCGGCCAGGCTAGATGGCTTTGATTCCAGAGCCCTCAGGAGGATAGAAGGCATCACGTGGAGCCAGCATGTCACCAACAAGACCCTAAGAGAGCTAACCCAACAGCTCCCAGCCTCTCGCCTCGCAGCAATGCGGCGAGTGCGCTGGTATGGCCATGTCATCCGCCTGCCGGGGGAACACCCCACGCGCAAAATCCTGGACTTCAACCCGCAGCGAGCTGGCTGGAGACGCCCTAGAGGCGCCCCCAGCACTCGCTGGCTGGATGTATTAGCCCAGGACCTTAAGGCCTGCAATGTGACTATGGCACAAGCTCAACACCTTGCCCACAACAGACCCAGATGAAGAGACCTGGTTGCTATGGTCGGCTCTACGCGCCCTGAAGTGCAAGAGGACTAAGTAAGTAAGTAAGCATACATATACACATGTGCCAACTTTTTTTGCAAAGTGTTGCTACCGAATCTACAGAATCTCCTCTCAGGTCAACAAAAGCACCATGAAGATTCTAGCGGGAACTCTCGTTCAACCTTTTTTCGATTACGCTTGCACCTCCTGGTACCCTAGCAGCCTCCAAAACCCTCAAATCTAAACTCCAAACATCCCAGAACAAGCTAGTCAGATTACTTCTAGACCTCCACCCCAGATCACACCTCACTCCTACCCACTTCTCCAAAGTGGGCTGGCTCAGGGTGGAGGACAGAGTGAAACAACTTGCACTGAGCCTAGTCTATAAAATCCGCTACACCTCCCTGATACCGAAGTACATGTCAAACTACTTCCTTAACGTAAATGACCGCCATAACCACAACACCAGGGGGAGCTCCACTAACCACGTTAAACCCAGATTCCGATCTAACAAAGGTCTTAACTCATTCTCCTTCTATGCCACATCAATATGGAATGCACTCCCAACAGGTATAAAAGAAAGTGCATCTCTATCCTCCTTCAAAACCGCACTAAAACAACACCTCCAGGCAACTTCAACCCTAAACTAACACCCTCCCTCCCACATCCCACCTCCCCGGATTGTAAATAATCAAATGTAAATAATCAAATGTATATACTTGTTCTTATGCTATCTGAACTCACTTTGTTCACTGCTCGCTGTACATATCCTACCAAGTCAGACCTACACTGTTTCAATGTCCATTTCTCAGATGATGCAATTGTTGATATCAACCCAACCTACCCCTCCCCCCTCCACAGCCCACCCCCCGGATTGTAAATAATGTAAATAATTCAATGTATATACTCTGATGATTAACTTGTGTGATGACTGTATTTTGCTGATAGTATATATTTGTACCATGAATTGATTAACGTGGACCCCGACTTAAACAAGTCGAAAAACTTATTGGGGTGTTACCATTTAGTGGTCAATTGTACGGAATATGTACTGAACTGTGCGATCTACTAATAAAAGTTTCAATCAACCAATCAATCAATCGATTATTTGCAAAAAACAAATGAAGTTTCTCAATTGGTGTCATGTCTGTGTAATCATGTTTTGTTTTGTTTAGTTATTGGACTCTTTAGTTTCTGGCTTTTCACTCCCTTGTCTTGTTTCCATGGTTACCCATTAGTTTCACCTGTTCCACGCTTGGACTCATTGTGCACTCTTGTTTGTCACCATAGCAACCCATTAGTTTTCACCTGCCCTCACGACTCACGCACCTGTCTTTAATCGTGTCACTATTATTTAAACCCATTGTTGCCAGGAAGTCTCCCTGGCGACATCATACCCCTGACTCTCTGCTTCACACTTTGTTTACCTCTGCGCACTTCATGCCCTGTCCAAGTAAGTTTTTTGTTTATTAATGCCACAGTTAGTGTTTTTGTTTCATTGTTCATAGTTTCTGCCTTTGTGCAAGTTTTGTGTTTATAACCAAGTTTTGTACCTCCACTGTGAGCGCCTTTTGTTTGTTTCTTTTTTTTTTAGTGTTAAAATTAAATATGTCTTCACCTTCACGCCATGTCTGGTCCAAATGTTCATTTGCACCACGGGAGAACAAACCACGCCATAGTCCAAGTCCTGACAATTGGAACATGAAATATCTTGTCTTTGCAGTCTATTCAATTGAATATAAGTTGAAAAGGATTTGCAAATCATCGTATTCTGTTTTTATTTACCATTTACACGACGTGCCAACTTCACTGGTTTTGGGTTATGTCCAAGCACATGCGTCATGGCCAATTATGCAAATTTGACTAGGTCATCTTTCCCCCACCCAACCCCCGTTTCAACCCACCGCAGATAGTTAGCAGTTCAGTAGAAACACGTCATTATATTTGTTGTTTCTATTCTTATTAGCCGATGATTCATTCGGAATGTTAATTATTAGATTCCAAGCACCTGTGCTCCAACCCAACAGCATGATTGAGGCCTCCACTAAAAGCTTTATTCGTAAACGCACACTTTGTATCTTAATAAAAGACATTTTTCTTGTTAAGGTTGTTCGTTTTTATTTAAAAAAAGAAAAAAAAAAGAAAAAGATAAACCGATAATTAAAGTCCATTTTTCTCGCAAAATCCACGCGAGACCCTTTTGCACGGCGCAAGACAAAAGGAAAAAGACATTAAAGCGCAGCATTTAAAGCGTCTAACAGCTCCCGTGTGATGTTTGCAATAAAACGTCAAAGACGCCCCACAGTGTTGTTGCCGACAGTCTCCAAAAAAGGCCTCCGGCGCGCGAGGAGTTAAAGGCATCGTGCAGATGTAAAAATAATAAAAGTCACTTTTAGTGCCACAAGAAGGCATTAACTATTGAATACGACTGACAACAAAAAGTGATGACGCCTCCTGCTAAAAAAAAAAGAAAAGGGGGGTGTAAATAAAGCAAAAGTGCTGCGGCAGTGGAAGGCAGCAGGTATTGTTAAGAGATAAAGACGGCAACAATAAGGCGAGGCAGCCGATGGCGAGGAAGACGAGCGACAATGATGCTAAAACTGCTTTGGCGGGAGATGACTAACACTTGGCCTCTTAAAAATATCCCGTCCTTCTTTTTTCGCAATCCTGACACTCCACCAGGGGCCGCACTGGGGAGGGGAAGAGGGGGGGGGGCGTGAGAGGGCGCCGGGATAATGTTCCAGCGCGGAGAGGGCGAGCTTTGTTGAGTGTTTTTATTTATTTTTATTTTTCCTTTTTAACCCGCAGCTATCAGTCGCATTACAATGTTGGATCCAGAGGGGCCCCGCGGATTTGCTTTGCATGTAGTGCCAGCGCTGGTGAAAGAAAAGAGCCCGCTAGGAATACGCTAATCCCTTTCAAAACGGACGGCGCGGACATGACTTTGCAAAGAGGAGCGCCGGCGGGGGGGGGCTTTTTTTTTTTTGGGAGGGGTGTGGAGTAACGCGGAAAACTTGATATACTGTTTTAAAGGAGAAATACTCATAAAAACTCACATTTGAAATATAAATATGGACGTTACTACATGTCCAATGGCATGGCTATTCAATAGAGATAAATGCTTTAAAATGTGTTATCCGAAATTATCGGTATCGGTTTCAAAAAGTAAAATGTATGACTTTTTAAAACAAAGTACAAAGCGGCAAAAAACCTTAAAGACACTGCCTTTGCATGCTGGCCCAATCACGTAATATCTACGGCTTTCCACACACACAAGTGAATGTAATCATACTTGGTCTACAGCCATACAGGTCACACTGAGGGTGGCCGTATAAACAACTTTAACACTGTTACAAATATGCGCCACACTGTGAACCCACACCAAACAAGAATGACAAACACATTTCGGGAGAACATCCGCACCGTAACACAACATAAACAGAACAGAACAAATACCCAGAAACCCCTTGCAGCACTAACTCTTCCGGGACGCTACAATATACACCCCCCGCCAAAAGTCGGGATTTTTCTGGCAAAAAAACGGGATTTTTCTGGCAAAAGTGGGAGGTTTTCTGGCAAAGTGGGGATTTTTTGGTCAAAAAGTCAGGATTTTTTGGTCAAAAAGACAGGATTTTTGGTCAAAAAGTGGGGATTTTTTGGTCAAAAAGTCGGGATTTTTTGGTCAAAAAGAAAGGATTTTTGGTCAAAAAGTAGAGATTTTTTGGTCAAAAAGTGGGGATTTTTTGGTCAAAAAGTAGAGATTTTTTGGTCAAAAAGTGGGGATTTTTGGTCAAAAAGTGGGGATTTTTTGGTCAAAAAGTAGAGATTTTTTGGTGAAAAAGTGGGGATTTTTTTGTGAAAAAGTGGGGATTTTTTGGTGAAAAAGTGGGGATTTTTTGGTCAAAAAGTGAGGATTTTTTGGTCAAAAAGTCAGGATTTTTTGGTCAAATAGACAGGATTTTTTGGTCAAAAAGACAGGATTTTTTTGGTCAAAAAGTCAGGTTTTTTGGTCAAAAACGTGGGGATTTTTTGGTCAAAAAGTAAAGATTTTTTGGTCAAAAGTCAGGTTTTTTGGTCAAAAAGTGGGGATTTTTTGGTCAAAAAGTGATGATTTTTTGGTCAAAAAGTGGGGATTTTTTCTGGCACAAAGTCAGGATTTTTTGGTCAAAAAGTGGGGATTTTTCTAGCAAAAAGTGGGTATTTTTCTGGCAAAAAGTGTGGATTTTTCTGGCAAAAAGTGGGTATTTTTCTGGCAAAAGTGGGTATTTTTCTGGCAAAAGTGGGGATTTTTTGGTCAAAAAGTCAGGATTTTTTGGTCAAAAAGTCAAGTTTTTTGGTCAAAAAGTCAAGTTTCTTGGTCAAAAAGTCAGGATTTTTTGGTCAAAAAGTCAGTTTTTTTAGGTCAGAAAAGTGGTGATTTTTTGGTCAAAAAGTGGTGATTTTTTGGTCAAAAAGTGGTGATTTTTTGGTCAAAAAATTAGAATTTTTTGGTCAAAAAGTCATGATTCTTTGGTCAAAAAGTCATGATTTTTTTGGTCATAAAGTGGGGATTTTTCTGGCAAAAAGTCATGATTTTTTGGTGAAAAGGTGGGGAGTTTTCTAGCAAAAAGTGGGTATTTTTCTGGCAAAAAGTGTGGATTTTTCTGGCAAAAAGTGGGTGTTTTTCTGGCAAAAGTGGGGATTTTTCTGGCAAAAAGTCAGAATTTTTTGGTCAAAAAGTCAGGATTTTTTGGTCAAAAAGTCAGGATTTTTTGGTCAAAAAGTCAGGATTTTTTGGTCAAAAAGTCAGGATTTTTTGGTCAAAAAGTCAGGATTTTTTGGTCAAAAAGTTAGGATTTTTTTTGGTCAAAAAGTGGGGATTTTTCTGGAAAAAAGTGGGGATTTTTTGGTCAAAAAATGGGGATTTTTCTAGCAAAAAGTGGGGATTTTTCTGGCAAAAAGTGTGGATTTTTCTGGCAAAAAGTGTGGATTTTTCTGGCAAAAAGTGGGGATTTTTCTGGCAAAAGTGGGTATTTTTCTGGCAAAAGTGGGTATTTTTCTGGCAAAAAGTCAGGATTTTTTGGTCAAAAAGTCGAGATTTTTTGGTCAAAAAGTGGGGATTTTTTGATCAAAAAGTGGGTATTTTTCTAGCAAAAAGTGGGTATTTTTCTGGCAAAAAGTGTGGATTTTTCTGGCAAAAAGTGGGTATTTTTCTGGCAAAAAGTGGGTATTTTTCTGGCAAAAAGTGGGTATTTTTCTGGCAAAAAGTGGGTGTTTTTCTGGCAAAAGTGGGTATTTTTCTAGCAAAAAGTCAGGATTTTTTGGTCAAAAAGTCAGGATTTTTTGGTCAAAAAGTCAGGATTTTTTGGTCAAAAAGTCAGGATTTTTTGGTCAAAAAGTCAAGATTTTTTGGTCAAAAAGTCAGGATTTTTTGGTCAAAAAGTCAGGATTTTTTGGTCAAAAAGTCAGGATTCTTTGGTCAAAAAGTCATGATTTTTTGGTCATAAAGTGGGGATTTTTCTGGCAAAAAGTCATGATTTTTTGGTGAAAAGGTGGGGAGTTTTCTAGCAAAAAGTGGGTATTTTTCTGGCAAAAAGTGTGGATTTTTCTGGCAAAAAGTGGGTGTTTTTATGGCAAAAAGTGGGTGTTTTTATGGCAAAAAGTGGGTATTTTTCTGGCAAAAGTGGGGATTTTTCTGGCAAAAAGTCAGAATTTTTTGGTCAAAAAGTCAGGATTTTTTGGTCAAAAAGTCAGGATTTTTTGGTCAAAAAGTCAGGATTTTTTGGTCAAAAAGTCAGGATTTTTTGGTCAAAAAGTTAGGATTTTTTTTGGTCAAAAAGTGGGGATTTTTCTGGAAAAAAGTGGGGATTTTTTGGTCAAAAAATGGGGATTTTTCTAGCAAAAAGTGGGGATTTTTCTGGCAAAAAGTGTGGATTTTTCTGGCAAAAAGTGTGGATTTTTCTGGCAAAAAGTGGGGATTTTTCTGGCAAAAGTGGGTATTTTTCTGGCAAAAGTGGGTATTTTTCTGGCAAAAAGTCAGGATTTTTTGGTCAAAAAGTCGAGATTTTTTGGTCAAAAAGTGGGGATTTTTTGATCAAAAAGTGGGTATTTTTCTAGCAAAAAGTGGGTATTTTTCTGGCAAAAAGTGTGGATTTTTCTGGCAAAAAGTGGGTATTTTTCTGGCAAAAAGTGGGTATTTTTCTGGCAAAAAGTGGGTATTTTTCTGGCAAAAAGTGGGTGTTTTTCTGGCAAAAGTGGGTATTTTTCTAGCAAAAAGTCAGGATTTTTTGGTCAAAAAGTCAGGATTTTTTGGTCAAAAAGTCAGGATTTTTTGGTCAAAAAGTCAGGATTTTTTGGTCAAAAAGTCAGGATTTTTTGGTCAAAAAGTCAGGATTTTTTGGTCAAAAAGTCAGGATTTTTTGGTCAAAAAGTCAGGATTTTTTGGTCAAAAAGTCAGGATTTTTTTTGGTCAAAAAGTCAGGATTTTTTCTAAGTGTCAAAAAGTCGGGATTTTTTCTAAGTGTCAAAAAGTCGGGGGGGGTTTTGTCAAAAAATTGGGATTTTTTAAATGTCAAAAAATCGGGATTTTTTTATAAGTGTCAAAAAGTCAGAAATGTTTTTGTCAAAAAGTCGGGATTTTTTTTGGTCAAAAAGTCAGGATTTTTTCTAAGTGTCAAAAAGTCGGGATTTTTTCTAAGTGTCAAAAAGTCGGGGGGGGTTTTGTCAAAAAATTGGGATTTTTTAAATGTCAAAAAATCGGGATTTTTTTATAAGTGTCAAAAAGTCAGAAATGTTTTTGTCAAAAAGTCGGGATCTTTTCAGAGTGTCAAAAAGTCTGCAGTGCAAACATTTATTTCAATCATTATCCTCATGTCTTCCTTCTTCTGCCGCCATTGTTGATGAGATCTTTTAGAAGCGTCCTCCCTTCTTCCGCTGCAAAAGGTTGCTGTCAAAAGGCGAAAAAGCAGCAAAACGACAACTCATTACTCCCAAAAGCCGACAACGGCGCACTTCTACGCTCGTGTTTTCGACACCGCTCGTGTTCCACCCCCGCCGCCTGCGCGATGGCGTTTGACTTATTGATGAGACTTTACAAGTTCCTCGCCGGCGCTAAAGTCTAATTTAAGGAATGTCCTCTCTCGCCTCTCAGGCCTGTCAGACGAGACGCTCGCTCTCGTTTGTCGAGTCGTCTTCTCCGGGCATCGGGCGGGGAGTCGTCGACGCCGCCGCTGATTGCCGACTCTTTTTGTGCGGTTGTTGTTTAGCGAGGGCAGGTAGCCGGCGTGCGGAAGGCTGGTGTCGTCGTTAAACGGAGGCGGAGAAGCGGTCGTTAGCGGGAAAAGATGAAATACGTCGTGAATGTTTTATGGCCAAACAATGTGACACAAAGTAATATTCATCTCCCGTGAATCCAATATTCTTTTTGCCGCCATCCACTATATCTTCCATTGTGTTCCCGTTTGCCCTTTTTGGGGCGGCTCAATGATGTGCATTAGAAGCTAAATGGGCTAATGCCCGTCTGTATTTAGCTGGCTGCGCGCCGCCAATATCTGGGCTGCTTCTAGAAGTAATTGGTAATTACACCGGTCATTTAGGCAATCGCTGTCCAGCCCGGATTCATGTCATTCTTAAAAATAACTAGCTCTTAACCTTTGACACCGCTCCACGCTAAGTGTTCATCAGCGCCCACGCTCTCATTCTTTCCACACACACACACACACACACACATCATTTAAATGTAGAGGAGAAGGCAGAATCCCACTTCTGACACCATTAGTTCCATTCCATAAACACCATATAGCACATATATAGACATTTCTATACATATATATGGACACATAAGGGTCATTTAACTTATCTCCTCCAAATTTGAAGCCATCTTTCATTTCACATCAAGCATCAGTCATTGCTTCTTTTCCATGAATAATAAGCTCCCATGATATTTGCATTAAAATACCCCCCCCCCTCCTCCTCCTCCTCATCCTCCCATTTACTGCTCCCTCCGCTGCATCATCATCATCATCATCATCATCACCAGACGCAGAGAGAGAGAACGGGGGAGAAAAAAATAAAAGGCCTCATTGTTTTGCTGTAGCTCGGCCGCGACAGCGTATCAGCAATTTTACAGTAATAAGCGGGCGGCGCATTTTCATAAATTCTTCATATCCTTCATGAATATTTCATGGCGGGGGCCACTGACCACAGTCATGATAAATACACTCAAAGACACCACTAAATAAGCGCCTCTTACGGCAATTTACGCCGCCGGTGGGAACGCTGAGAAGGAAGCGACTTCGAGGAGGAGAAAGTCGCGGAGAAAGTCGAAAACACGGCGAGAATTAAGTCGAAACTGGAGGAGCAGAAAGTCATACAAAACTGAAACAATACAAAATAACGTCCTCATAAGTGTTAATAATACTAACACAGAAACTCGTCAATGTAATTTCTAAGTGTCAAAAAGTCGGAATTTTTTTGTCAAAAAGTTGGGATTTTTTGTAAGTGTCAAAAAGTCAGGATTTTTCCTAAGAGTCAAAAAGTCGGAAATTTTGGGGTCAAAAAGTCGGAATTTTTTTTGTCAAAAAGTCTGGATTTTTCCTAAGTATAAAAAAAAAGTTGTTGTTTTTTTAAATGTCAAAAATTCTGGATTTTTTCTAAGTGTCAAAAAGTCTGGATTTTTTTCTGAGTGTCAAAAGGTCTGGATTTTTTCTAAGTGTCAAAAAGTCGGAAATGTTTTTGTCAAAAAGTCGGACATTTTTTTGTCAAAAAGTCGGACATTTTTTCCAGGGGTAAAAAAAAAGGTTGTTTTTTTCAATGTCAAATGTTTTCTAAGTGTCAAAAAGTCGGAAAATGTTTTTGTCAAAAAAATCTGGATTTTTTTCTAAGTATAAAAAGTCTGGATTTTTTTCTAAATTTCAAAAAGTCGGAAATTTTGTAAGTGTCAAAAATTCTGGATTTGTTTTAAATGCGAAAAAGTCTGGATTTTTTGTAAGTGTCAAGAAGTCGGAAATGTTTTTGTCAAAAAGTCGGATTTGTTTCTAAGTGTCAAAAAAATCTGGATTTTTCCCAAGTGTCAAAAAGTCCGACATTTTGGGATCAAAAAGTCGGAATTTTTCCCAAGTGTCAAAAAGTCTGACATTTTGGGATCAAAAAGTCTGAATTTTTTTTGTCAAAAAGTCGGACATTCTTTTGTCAAAAAGTCGGACATTTTTTTCTAAGTGTAAAAAAACCTGTTTTTTTTTAAAATGTCAAAAAGTCTGGATTTTTTCTAAGTGTCAAAAAGTCGGAATTTTCTTTGTCAAAAAGTCTGGATTTTTTTCCAAGTGTCAAAAAGTCTGAATTTTTTGTAAGTGTCAAAAAGTCTGGATTTTTTCAAAGTGTCAAAAAGTCAGCACATTTTTATCAAAAAGTCGAACATTTTTTCTAAGTATCAAAAAGTCTGGATTTTTTTCTAAATTTCAAAAAGTCGGAAATTTTGTAAGTGTCAAAAAGTCTGGATTTGTTTTAAATGCCAAAAAGTCTTGATTTTTTCTCAGGTCAAGAAGTCGGAAATTTTTTTGTCAAAAAGTCTGGATTTGTTTCTAAGTGTCAAAAAATCGGGATTTTTCCCAAGTGTCAAAAAGTCTGAATTTTTTTTGTCAAAAAGTCGGACATTTTTTTGTCAAAAAGTCTAGATTTTTTGTAAGTGTAAAAAAAGTTGTTATTTTTTTTTAAATGTCAAAAAGTCTGGATTGTTTCTAAGTGTCAAAAAGTCTGAATTTTTTTTGTCAAAAAGTCGGAATTCTTTTTGTCAAAAACTCTGGATTTTTTCTAAGTGTCAAAAAGTCTGGATTTGTTCTAAGTGTCAAAAAGTCCAAAAAAAATTGTCAAAAAGTCGGACATTTTTTCTAAATGTCAAAAAGTCGTGATTTTTTTCCAAGTGTCAAAAAGTCGGGATTTTTTTCCAAGTGTCAAAAAGTTTGGATTTTTTTCCAAGTGTCAAAAAGTCGGGATTTTTTGTAAGTGTCAAAAGTCGGAAATGTTTTTGTCAAAAAGTTAAGATTTTTTCTAAGTGTCAACAAGTCGGGGAGAAAGTCGAAAACACGGCAAGAAAAAAGTCGAAACTTATAATCGAATGTTATAATTTTACTTAACAGAACAATTTGTGTAAAATTATGACCTTTTGTCATAATTTTACTCAAAAAATGTCACTATTATAAATATATATATATATTATAGAACAACAAACAAATTGGCAACATTGTGATAAAAGTCAGAATTGTATGACAAATGTCACAATTTTGCATTAGAAAGTAATAATTTTACATAAAAAAGTAGAGACAATAAATGCTTTAAAATGTAATATCGGAAATTATCGGTATTGGTTTCAAAAAGTAAAATTTATGACTTTTTAAAACGCAGCTGTGTACACGGACGTAGGGAGAAGTACAGAGCGCCAATAAACCTTAAAGGCACTGCCTTTGCGTGCCGGCCCAGTCACATAATATCTACGGCTTTTCACACACACAAGTGAATGTAATCCATACTTGGTCAACATCCATACAGGTCACACTGAGGGTGGCCGTATAAACAACTTTAACACTGTTACAAATATGCGCCACACTGTGAACCCACACCAAACAAGAATGACATTTCGGGAGAACATCCGCACCGTAACACAACATAAACACAACCGAACAAATAGGGGTATGATGTCGCCAGAAAGACAAACTGAAAACAATTAACTTAAATACTACGGGCATGATTAGTGAAAACAGGT
>NC_084553.2:11578450-11645950 GCF_033978685.3 Nerophis lumbriciformis
AGGGCTGGGCGATAAAACTACACTATATTCCATCCATCCATCTTCTTCCGCTTATCCGAGGTCGGGTCGCGGGGGCAGCAGCCTAAGCAGGGTAGCCCAGACTTCCCTCTCCCCAGCCACTTCGTCCAGCTCTTCCTGTGAGACCCCGAGGCGTTCCCAGGCCAGCCGGGAGACATAGTCTTCCCAACGTGTCCTGGGTCTTCCCCGCGGCCTCCTACTGGTCGGACGTGCCCTAAACACCTCCCTAGGGAGGCGTTCGGGTGGCATCCTGACCAGATGCCCGAACCACCTCATCTGGCTCCTCTCGATGTGGAGGAGCAGCGGCTTTACTTTGAGCTCCTCCCGGATGGCAGAGCTTCTCACCCTATCTCTAAGGGAGAGCCCCGCCACCCGGCGGAGGAAACTCATTTCGGCCGCTTGTACCCGTGATCTTGTCCTTTCGGTCATAACCCAAAGCTCATGACCATAGGTGAGGATGGGAACGTAGATCGACCGGTAAATTGAGAGCTTTGCCTTCCGGCTCAGCTCCTTCTTCACCACAACGGCTCGATACAGCGTCCGCATTACTAAAGACGCCGCACCGATCCGCCTGTCGATCTCACGATCCACTCTTCCCTCACTCGTGAACAAGTTCAAGTACCTCGGATACTTGAACTCCTCCACTTGGGGCAAGATCTCCTCCCCAACCCGGAGATGGCACTCCACCCTTTTCCGGGCGAGAACCATGGACTCGGACTTGGAGGTGCTGATTCTCATCCCAGTCGCTTCACACTCAGCTGCGAACCGATCCAGTGAGAGCTGAAGATCCTGGCCAGATGAAGCCATCAGGACCACATCATCTGCAAAAAGCAGAGACCTAATCCTGCAGCCACCAAACCAGATCCCCTCAACGCCTTGACCGCGCCTAGAAATTCTGTCCATAAAAGTTATGAACAGAATCGGTGACAAAGGGCAGCCTTGGCGGAGTCCAACCCTCACTGGAAACGTGTCCGACTTACTGCCGGCAATGCGGACCAAGCTCTGGCACCGAGCATACAGGGTGCGGACTGCCACAATCAGACAGTCCGATACCCCATACTCTCTGAGCACTCCCCACAGGACTTCCCGAGGGACATGGTCGAATGCCTTCTCCAAGTCCACAAAACACATGTAGACTGGTTGGGCAAACTCCCATGCACCCTCAAGGACCCTGCCGAGAGTATAGAGCTGGTCCACAGTTCCACGACCAGGACGAAAACCACACTGTTCCTCCTGAATCCGAGGTTCGACTATCCGGCGTAGCCTCCTCTCCAGTACACCTGAATAGACCTTACCGGGAAGGCTGAGGAGTGTGATCCCACTATAGTTAGAACACACCCTCCGGTTCCCCTTCTTAAAGAGAGGAACCACCACCCCGGTCTGCCAATCCAGAGGTGCCGCCCCCGATGTCCACGCGATGCTGCAGAGTCTTGTCAACCAAGACAGCCCCACAGCATCCAGAGCCTTAAGGAACTCCGGGCGGATCTCATCTACCCCCGGGGCCTTGCCACCGAGGAGCTTTTTAACTACCTCAGCAACCTCAGCCCCAGAAATAGGAGAGCCCACCACAGACTCCCCAGGCACTGCTTCCTCATAGGAAGATGTGTTGGTGTAATTGAAGAGGTCTTCGAAGTATTCCCTCCACCGATCCACAACATCCGCAGTCGAGGTCAGCAGAACACCATCCTCGCCATACACGGTGTTGATAGTGCACTGCTTCCCCTTCCTGAGGCGGCGGATGGTGGTCCAGAATTGCTTCGAAGCCGTCCGGAAGTCGTTTTCCATGGCTTCCCCGAACTCCTCCCATGTCCGAGTTTTTGCCTCTGCGACCGCTGAAGCTGCACACCGCTTGGCCTGTCGGTACCTGTCCGCTGCCTCAGGAGTCCTATGAGCCAAAAGAACCCGATAAGACTCCTTCTTCAGCTTGACGGCATCCCTCACCGCCGGTGTCCACCAACGGGTTCTAGGATTACCACCACGACAAGAACCTACTACCTTGCGGCCACAGCTCCAATCAGCCGCCTCGACAATAGAGGCGCGGAACATGGTCCATTCGGACTCAATGTCCAGCACCTCCCTCGTGACATGTTCAAAGTTCTTCCGGAGGTGGGAATTGACACTATATTGCCAAAAGTATTTGGCCACCCATCCAAATGATGAGAATCAGGTGTCCTAATCACTTGGCCCGGCCACAGGTGTATAAAATCAAGCATTTAGCCATGGCGACTGTTTCTACAAACATGTGTGAAAGAATGGGCCGCTTTCAGTGATTTCCAGCGTGGAACTGTCATAGGATGCCACCTGTGCAACAAATCCAGTCGTGAAATTTCCTCGCTCCTAAATATTCCAAAGTCAACTGTCGGCTTTATTATAAGAAAATGGAAGACTTTGGGAACAACAGCAACTCAGCCACCAAGTGGTATAGGCCATGTAAACTGACAGAGTTTCATGTCCGTGTGATCATGTTTTGTTTTAGTCATGTTCGGTTTTGTTTTTGGACTTTTTGTGCACTTTTGTTTTGTTTTGTCACCATAGCAACCATTAGTTTTCACCTGTCACGTCACGCACCTGTTTCAGGTTTTGAGTCACGCACCTGTTTTCGTTAATCATGTCTGTAGTATTTAAGTTCATTGTTTTCAGTTTGTCTTTCTGGTGACATCCCGGATTCATACCCCTGTCACACTCTTACCTCTGCGCACTTCATAGTCCATGCCAAGTAAGTTTTTTGTTTATTAATGCCACAGTTAGTGTTTTTGTTTAATTGTTCACAGTTTTTTGCCCACGTGCAAGTCTTTTTGTTTCGTTAGTCAAGTTTGTACTTCCGCCCCTGTGCGCGCCTTTTGTTTGATCCTTTTTTTTTGTAGTTATAGTGTTTAAATAAATCATGTACTCCCCTTCACGCCACGTATGGTCCAAATCTTTTGCACCTCGGGAGAACAAACCTAGCCATAGTCCAAGTCCTGACACAGAGAGGGGTTAGCGGAGGAATTATAATGTGGGGTTGCTTTTCAGGAGTTGGGCTTGGCCCCTTAGTTCCAGTGAAAGGAACTTTGAATGCTCTAGGATACCAAAACATTTTGGACAATTCCATGCTCCCAACCTTGTGGGAACAGTTTGGAGCGTGCCCCTTCCTCTTCCAACATGACAGTGCACCAGTGCACAAAGACATGTATGACAGAGTCTGGGGTAGATGAACTTGACTGGCCTGCACAGAGTCCTGACCTGAACCTTTGGGATGAATTTTCGGAGATTGAGAGCCAGGTTTTCTCGACCAACATCAGTGTGTGACCTCACCAATGCGCTTTTGGAAGATTGGTGGAAAATTCCTATAAACACACTCCGCAACCTTGTGGACAGCCTTCCCAGAAGAGTTGAAGCTGTAATAGCTGCAAAAGGTGGACCCACATCATATTGAACCCTGTGGGTTAGGAATGGGATGGCACTTCAAGTTCATATGTGAGTCAAGGCAGGTGGCCAAATACTTTTGGCAATATAGTTTATATCAAAATATATCGCGATAGTAGGCCTAGGCCGATATTCGGTAAGTTCGTTTACCGGCGATCAATGAAGTCGGTAATTTTATACTACAAATAAACAGTAGTAATGATAACCGCTTTAAAACTCCCGACGGTTAGTCAGGGTTTCTCTTAAAGGGGAACATTATCACAATTTCAGAAGGGTTAAAACCATTAAAAATCAGTTCCCAGTGGCTTATTATATTTTTCTAAGTTTTTTTCAAAATTTTACCCAACACGCAATATCCCTAAAAAAAGCTTCAAAGTGCCTGATTTTAACCACCGTTATATACATCCGTCCATTTTCCTGTGACGTCACATAGTGTTGCCAACACAAACAAACATGGCGCATAGAACAGCAAGCTATAGCGACATTAGCTCGGATTCAGACTCGGATTTCAGCGGCTTAAGCGATTCAACAGATTACGAATGTATTGAAACGGATGGTTGTAGTGTGGAGGCAGGTAGCGAAAACAAAATTGAAGAAGAAACTGAAGCTATTGAGCCATATCGGTTTGAACCGTATGCAAGCGAAACCGACGAAAAGGACACGACAGCCAGCGACACGGGAGAAAGCGAGGACGAATTCGGCGATCGCCTTCTAACCAACGATTGGTATGTGTTTGTTTGGCATTAAAGGAAACTAACAACTATGAACTAGGTTTACAGCATATGAAATACATTTGGCAACAACATGCACTTTGAGAGTGCAGACAGCCCATTTCAGGCGCGCTAAGAACATATATTTTTCCACGATTTCAGCACTCAGGTGAACCATACCTAAATAGACACAAAATACTGCATTACACAAGACTACCCGAATGTACTCGAATGATTGAAAAAAATTAATGTTTTTAAGCTAAATTATTAATAAACACAGTTTATGTATAATAATTTACGTAAAACCGCGAGTAATGAATAAAGTTTTCATCAATTAATATATTCTGTAGACATACCCTCATCCGCTCTCTTTTCCTGAAAGCTGATCTGTCCAGTTTTGGAATTGATGTCAGCATCTGCTTTGAGTGTCGCAGAATATCCACACATTCTTGCCATCTCTGTCGTAGCATAGCTTTCGTCGGTAAAGTGTGCGGAACAAACGACTGACCATTTCGTCGGCTTTCCCCACAGCCTCGTATTTTGAACAAATTTCGTCCAATTTCTTGCCACTTTCGCATCTTTGGGCCACTGGTGCAACTTGAATCCGTCCCTGTTCGTGTTGTTACACCCTCCGACAACACACCGACGAAAGTGAGAAAATGGCGGATTGCTTCCCGATGTGACGTCATCGCTCCGAGAGCGAATAATAGAAAGGCGTTTAATTCACCAAAATTCACCCATTTAGAGTTCGGAAATCGGTTAAAAAAATATATGGTCTTTTTTCTGCAACATCAAGATATATATTGACGCTTACATAGGTCTGGTGATAATGTTCCCCTTTAATGAATGTGGAGCGCCACCAAAACATTTTTACTATAGCCACACCTTAAAAATAAGTTGTTTTTTTTACTCCAATCAATCAAATTCAAGTTATATAATATATTGTAGCCCCCAGAAAAAAAAAATCTGACAAAGTCCGGCGCTATTTTTAACTACTACATGAGTATGCGTATATACATGTATACATACATATGTATACATGTATACATATATATGTATACATGTATATACGTGTATACATACATATGTATACATGTATACATGTGTATGTATTACGGTTGTCCCGATACCAATATTTTAGCACCGGTACCAAAATGTATTTCAATACTTTTCGGTACTTTCCTAAATAAAAAGGACCACAAAAAAAATGTGCATTATTGGCTTTATTTTAACTAAATATCTTAGGGTACATTCAACATATGTTTCTTATTGCAATTGTGTCCTTAAATAAAACAGTAAACATACTAGACAACTTGTCTTTTAGTACACTGCGAAAAGTCAGTGTTCAAAAACAAGAAAAAAAATACAAAAATTAGGGGTATTTTACTTGAACTAAGCAACATTATCTGCCAATATAACAAGAAAATGTGGCTTGTCAAAACTTTCCAAAACAAGTAAAATTAGCTAACTTCAATGAACTCAAAAAATACCTTAAAAAAAGTATATTCTCACTAATAACAAGTGCATTATTCTTGGTAGAAAAAATAAATATGAGACCTCTTTGCTCAATATGTTAAAAAATATTCTTAACTTAAGTAAATGCTAGTGCCATTATCTTGACTTAATGATATGCGCTCGGCATTACTTTTCTTGAAACCAGCAAACTTATACTAAAAACGAATTTATTGTTCTTAATGGAAAGGCAACAAGGCAACCGCTTGTTACTCTCGGGGTCTCCGAGTCGCTCAGGCAAATCATATTGTCTAAAAATGCATTTTTCCATGGATAACATGACATCATCGCATCAAGTGCGTGCTCTTTCAGTCAATTAGTGCGCATATGTAAAGCCCGGCCAAAAAATGTTTGCACATCTGAATGTGCATGAACTATTTCTGTTCAAAATTGTTAGAAATGTCACATCTTAAATGTTTAAATATTAACTTTCACTTTTTATATGAGTATGTATTTTCCATTGTTTCATTGAAAATAAAACAGCAAAGTCCATTTGGCTGTCATTCGTTTTAATTATCAGACACAATTGTGTCAAAGTCATGATTTTTTTTTTCATGCTTGAAATAAGAAATTATTACTTTAAAAAAGTAGTTTTATACTTGTGAGTGTTGATGACACAGCTTTGCAACAGTTGATATTCTAGTTTCAAGCATGTTATACTCAATATAGGTCATAAAATCTCAGCAACAAGCTGTAATATCTTACTGAGATCATTTAGGACCAAAACACTTAAAACAAGTAAAACACTCTCACATAAAATCTGCTTAGTGAGAAGAATTATCTTATCAGACAAAAAATAAGCAAATATCACCATTATTTGAGATATTTAATCTTACTTTGATTTCAGTTTTTGCAGTGTGGAGACTGTTTCTACAAACTTTTGTGAAAGAATGAAAAGTTTACATACACTTGTAAAGAACATAATGTCATGGCTGTCTTGAGTTTCCAATAATTCCTACAACTCTTATTTTTTTGTGATAGAGTGATTGGAGTACATACTTGTTGGTCACAAAAAACATTCACTCCTCTTGACAAAATTGGTGCAGTTCAGCTAAATGTGTTGGTTTTCTGACATGGACTTGTTTCTTCAGCATTGTCCACACGTTTAAGTCAGGACTTGTCACGAGTTACGTTTTTTTGTTCTTTGAGTGCAATAGGAAACATATGTTTATTGTATTGTAAAATGTTCTGTTAAAATAAAGCCAATATGGACATTTTTCGTAGTTCCCCTTTATTTGGAAAAGTATCGAAAAGTATCGAGAATATCAATATACATTTTAGTACCGGTACTAAAATATTGGTATCAGGACTGCATTTGAATGTATTTATATTATTCAGATGTGAATAATGCTGTATAATAGACTGTATTTATAATATTCACAAGTGAATAATGCTGTACAGTAGACTGTATTTATATTATTCACATGTGAATAATGCTGTATAATAGACTGTATTTATATTATTCACATGTGAATAATGCTGTATAATAGACTATATTTATATTATTCACGTGTGAATAATGCTGTATAATATACTGTATTTATATTATTCACATGTGAATAATGCTGTATAATAGACTGTATTTATATTATTCACATGTGAATAATGCTGTATAATAGACTATATTTATATTATTCACATGTGAATAATGCTGTATAATATACTGTATTTATATTATTCACATGTGAATAATGTTGTATAATAGACTGTATTTATATTATTCACATGTGAATTCAGCCCTTTGAGACACTTGTGATTTAGGGCTATATAAATAAACATTGATTGATTGATTGAGTGAGTGAATAATGCTGAATAATAGACTCTATCTATATTATTCACATGTGAATAATGCTGTATAATAGACTGTATTTATAATATTCACAAGTGAATAATGCTGTATAATAGACTGTATTTGTATTATTCACATGTGAATAATGCTGTATAATAGACTGTATTTATATTATTCACATGTGAATAATGCTGTATAATAGACTGTATTTATATTATTCACATGTGAATAATGCTGTATAATAGACTGTATTTATATTGTTCACATGTCAATAATGCTGTATAATAGACTGTATTTATAATATTCACAAGTGAATAATGCTGTATAATAGACTATTTATATTATTCACATGTCAATAATGCTGTATAATAGACTGTATTTATATTATTCACATGTGAACAATGCTGTATAATAGACTGTATTTATATTATTCACATGTGAATAATGCTGTATAATAGACTGTATTTATATTATTCACATGTGAATAATGCTGTATAATAGACTGTATTTGTATTATTCACATGTGAATAATGCTGTATAATAGACTGTATTTATATTATTCACATGTAAAAAAAATACCTAAATGTTTATTGTCTATTGTGAGCAAACTGTGGTGCTGAATTTCCCCCAGGGATCAATAAATTATTTTCTATCATATTCTATTCTATTCTAGGACAACCTTAATTCCATCATAAACTCATGTTAGGAAGCAGGGACCGGCAACAAATGCTATTTTTTTCTATTGGTCAGGGTAGTTTAAATGAGTCTTTTTTTATTATTATTAAATATGCAATCAAAGACACTTTTACTTAATTAAAAATAAATAATTATAGTTATTGTATTTGGTATTTGGTCCAATGCGTTTTTTTGTGCGACACGCTCGTTGAGGTCTTCCTTAGCCCCATTTTGTTTTTGTTTCCGTTTAGCGACTCCAAAGCGAGCCTTCTGCCGTGCGTCATGTGACCTCCTGATGGTTTACGATATATGATGCGATGTTACTTTGTGAGCGATGGACGTCCTTTTTAGAGCAGGCTGTAATCAGGACAGTGAGGAGCTGGGGAGGTTTTAATATGTTTAAATGTCCTTAATTGGGCTCCTAACGCAGCGCGCACACACACACACACACTCACACACACACACACACACACACATTTTCTTGTATTTGTTACCTTCCTGAGACCTCCGAAAAAAGCCTACCTCTTTAAGACCACCCTTTCTAGATATAGAAAGATGTGTATTTACAACATTAATAATATATACATACTATGCAAATATAAAAAAGCTTGTTGTGAAAAGTGAGATGGAATTTCACACAAAAAAAGGTCACAATTTCACAAGTAAAACTTAGAATTTTGGCATTTGTATAATAAAAGTCGTCATTTTACTCAACGCAAGTCAAAATTTTACAAGAAAAACTAAACATTTGTGCAATATTATGATAAAAGTTTCAATTTTACTCAATGACAGTCGCAATTTTACAAGAAAAGCTTATCATTTTGGCAATTTTATGAAAAAAGTCGTAATTATACTCGACAAAAGTCACAATTTTATAAGAAAACTTAAAAACGGTGGTTATATCATAATAATAATCAGAATTTTACTTGGCAGAACAATTTGTGTAAAATTATGACTTTTTGTCACAATTTTTACTGAACTATTATGACTTTTTGTCACAATTTTTACTGAACTATTATGACTTTTTGTCATAATTTTACTCAAGACATTTCACTATTTTACAAGAACAACAAACAAATTGGCGATATTGTGACAAAAGTCAGAATTTAATATGAAAAATGTCACCATTTTGTATTAAAAAGTAATAATTTTACATAAAAAAGCAATCATTTTACGAGAAAATATTGCAATGTTACAGAAACAGAAAAAAATACGAGAATGTGTTCCCAATTTTATAAGAAAAAAGTCGACACATTGTGAGAAAAAGACTGATTTTAGTTATCTATTTTTTGTTGTTGTTGTTTGTAATTGTTTTCTTAATCTTCATTATTTACTTCAAGTTATTACAGTATGTCTCTATATATATATATGTATTTATTTTTTTGTATTAATTCTGGCCAAAGGGGGCGCATTTCAATTTATTACACACACTTGTTATTACATATGTTGACCATAGGGGGAGCACTTCAAATTTTTACACACACTTGTTATTTCATATGTTGACCAGAGGAGGGGCACTTTTTAATACCACCCTCATGTTGATAGATTTCACCACCAGGGGGTGCTAATGAGACATTCTCTATTGGATGCAATGGCTTTCCGTATGGAGACCTAACTTGTTCACCGAGTCCTCATATGGACGGAACTTTTCCTTGTTGATGTCTCAAGAAGGGTATAAATACAAGAACACACACACACACACACACACACACACACACACACACTATAAGTAAAAAGCAGATTGTCTTTTTATTGAATTATAATTAGAAGAGAGAGATTGGATGTTCACTTTGTCCCGGGAGGCCGAGGTCGCCCCTGTTTCAAGTTGCCTTCCCGTCTTTAAGGTGAAGCGGGAGGACCTAGTGTGCGTGTGACAGCACATACACAAACCCTGGCACGCGTCCTTTTGGCACGCGGCAATCACGTTTAAAGCCGACACCTTCTCCAGGCCTTGTAGGAATTAACGTCGCAGAAGTTTTGAGCTGGCCATCGTTCCCGGGGAACATTCCACGGGCTTCCGCGTCGGCGAGGGGTCACAGCGAACCGCCGGCGTAAGCGTGCACCTTGCTCCTTCCGAATGGTCCAATAAGCTTCTTGGCAGGAGAAGAAGCATTTCAGCCAAAAGAGCTTTTTCTTATGCGGAGAGAGCAAAGGGGGGTCCATCTGGCACCAGGAGACCTGGTTTTAAGGAGACCGAGGGCCTGGTGTATGAACAGTTGCCTGGATTTGCCACTAAGCATTGGCGTACGTTCAAATCCAGAAAACAACATTCAACGTCCAAGCGTATTTTCTTTGTGACGCGGTAATCGACGTTCACTAATAAAAAAAAAGGCAAATCCCATTGAAATTAGCCATGTGCTCGGCCCAATCAGGACGCATTATGAGTCAGTGGGAGGAGCTTCTGAACCGGGTTTCCAGGGTTGAGATTGTGGAAAAATTTAAATAAAACAAAAATGGTTGAGTTTTGAAAAGATAAGTCGCTGCAATGATAAGTCAAACTTTAGAAGAGGTGGCTGACTCTGATTACCCCCGAGAAAAATATGATGTAATAATGTGTTCATATAGTAGCCTGCTCACAGCCAGATTGGAATTTCATGTTTCATGAGATAAAGTAGCGCTGCACCCCGTTTTGAAAAGATAAGTAGCTGCAATGATAAGTACAACTTTAAAAGAGGTGGCTGACTCTGATTACCCCCGAGATAAATATAATATAATAATGTGTTCATATAGTAGCCTGCTCACAGCCAGATTGGAGTTTCATGTTTCATGAGATAAAGTAGTGTTGCACCTCGTTTTGAAAAGATAAGTTGCTGCAATGATAAGTAAAACTTTAAAAGAGGTGGCTGACTCTGATTACCCCCGAGATAAATATAATATAATAATGTGTTCATATAGTAGCCTGCTCACAGCCAGATTGGAGTTTCATGTTTCATGAGATAAAGTAGTGTTGCACCTCGTTTTGAAAAGATAAGTCGCTGCAATGATAAGTCAAACTTTAGAAGAAGTGGCTGACTCTGATTACCCCCGAGAAAAATATAATGTAATAATGTGTTCATGTCGTAGCCTGCTCACAGCCAGATTGGAGTTTCATGTTTCATGAGATAAAGTAGTGCTGCAACCCGTTTTGAAAAGATAAGTCGCTGCAATGATAAGTAAAACTTTAGAAGAGGTGGCTGACTCTGAATACCCCCCGAGAAAAATATAATATAATAATGTGTTCATCTAGTAGCCTGCCCACAGCCAGATTGGAGTTTCATGTGAAATCTATGTAATATTTGGTTAACAATGCCAGCATTAAAAAAAGGATGGTTGATTACTCAATTTTTTGTTAGAACACAAGGAAGCTACTTGCGGTACGTGACACAAACATGCCAACGTTAGCATGCTATCATGCTAACATTCGCATGCTAATTTTTTTTAGCCAATTTTGCCGCCCTGCACCTCAGAGTCCTTTAACTTGTTACATGATAAATGCTAACTGTTAGTATGTTAACATTAGCATGGTAGCTTGCTAACATTAGCATGCTGACTTTAGTAGCCAATTTTTCAGCCGTGTAACTTGGTACTTGAAGCATGCTAACTGTTACCATGCTAACATTAGCATGCAGGACTCTATCAAAAAAGACAGTGAGGGGATGTGCGGTAAAAAAAAAATGATAATGTGTTAAATTCACAGATGTTTTATGAAAATGAGAGCGCAAATCCTCTCTAAGCTTTAATTAGAAGGTTGTTTAAAACACACACACACACACATATTCAGTCTAGTCTACCGTACAACTTTTAAAGTGTATTAAATGCTGCAATCATATTTAAAAACCTCATAATCTCTCCCTATAATTAGAATTGGATGCGTAATTGAGAGTGCGAGTCACAGGTCAAGGTGAGTGTTAATTCTAATGCTCGGCACAGCGACTGACCTTCCTCCCTTAGATTAATGAAAACAGCTCAAATACACTTTTATTATTTTTTAGTATCATTACCGTCGTTATTACGGCGCTCAAGACTTGGGAAACAAAATCTGCTTAAGGGATTTTTGTCCCTTACTTTCAGCCCACAGTGAAGAACACAAAAAGTCTGCATTCAGTCTTAGAAACAATGCTATGAAATGCTAATGAAAAGTAGGATGAATGTGGAAATGGTTTAAATGTTGAAATCGTTTAAAGCTGAAATGCTTTGAATGTTGGAATGGTTTGACTGTTGAAGAGTTTGAATTTCCAGGAAAATCTAAATTTGGTTTGGAACTTAGGTGTTAGTTTGAATGTCCAGGATGAGTGGAATGTGTTGACGTTGGAACGGTTTGAATAGGTGGAAAAATGTGGGAATTGTGCAACTTGGAAAAATGTCCCATTCATTTCAATGGGAACTTCCTGGAAATGTGGGAATTTTGGGAATTAAAAAAAAAAAAAAGATTAGGAGCATGAATGTCCTGAATTGGTTGATGTTGGAATTGTTTAAATCGGTCAAGAAATGTTGGAAATAGGGTTAAAAAAAAAAAAAACAGGAATTCCTGGAAATTTGTTGAATGTGTAAAAATGATAGTTTGAATGTCCAGGATGAGTTGAATGTGTAGAAGTTGGAATGGTTTGGATCGGTTAAAACTTTGAAGAATGTCCCATTGAAATTGATATTTCAATGGGAATTTCAGAAGAAATTGGGAATTTCGGGAAAAGCGGGAATTTTTTTTTAAAATGGTAAAAATTTGAATTGTCTGAATGAGTTGAAATGGTTGGTGTTGGAATCGTTTAAATCGGTCAAGAATTGTTGAAGTAGTAATGTTTTTTTCATTGCGAAATTGTATTATGGAATTCCTGGAATTTCGAGAAAACCGAGAATGATTCTATTGCCTGACTAAGAAAAATGTTTTGACAGTGGAACGGTTGAAATGGGATGAAAAAGGGAAAAGGAATAGTCAAACGAAAAAAGGTTGGACATAGGGTAAAAAAAATTTAAAAAAGGAATTCCTGGAAATGTGTTGAATGTGGAAAAATGGTAGTTTGACTGTCCAGGATGAGTTGAATGTGTTGAAGGTGGAATGATTTGAATCGGTTGAAAAATGTGGGAATTGTTGAACTTTGAAGAATGTCCCATTGATTCCAATTGGAATTTCCGAAAAAAAATTGGGAATTTCGGGAAAAGCAGGAATTTTTGGGAACATGGTAAAAATTTGAATTGTCTGAATGAGTTGAAATGATTGGTGTTGGAATCGTTTACATCGGTCAAGAATTGTTGAAGTAGTAATGTTTTTTTCATTGCGAAATTGTATTATGGAATTCCTGGAATTTCGAGAAAACCGAGAATGATTCTAGAGCCTGACTAAGAAAAATGTTTTGACAGTGGAACGGTTGAAATGGGATGAAAAAAGGAAAAGGAATGGTCAAACGAGAAAGGTTGGACATAGGGTAAAAAAAAGAAAAACAGGAATTCCTGGAAATTTGTTGAATGTGGAAAAATAGTAGTTTGACTGTCCAGGATGAGTTGAATGTGTTGAAGGTGGAATGATTTGAATCGGTTGAAAAATGTGGGAATTGTTGAACTTTGAAGAATGTCCCATTGATTCCAATTGGAATTTCCGAAAAAAAATTGGGAATTTCGGGAAAAGTAGGAATTTTTGGGAAAATGGTAAAAAACTTGAACGGTCTGAATGAGTTGAAATGGTTGGTGTTGAATTTTCAAATCGGTGGAGAAATGTATAAGTAGTAACATGTTTAGTTGAGAAATGGTATTACGGAATTCCTGGAATTTCGGGAAAACCGGGAATTTTTCCAGTTCACAACTTTTTTTTTGTTTTCCTGATTAAGAGTAATGTTTTGACAGTTGAACGGTTGAAATGTGTTGAAAAATGTGGAAGTAGTAGTCGCCAGAAAAAAGGTTGTAAACAGGGCTTTCAAAAAGCAGGAATTCTGGAAAATCCTGGAATTTTTTTTAACTTGGAAAAATAATAGTTTTAATTTTCAGGATGGTGGAATGTGTTAAAGGTAGAACGGTTTGAATCGGTTGAAAAATGTGGAAATGGTGAAAGTTTGAAAAATGGCCAATTCATTTTAGAAGTAGTCAAACGCAAAAAGTTGGAAGTAGGGTTAAAAAAAAAAACAGGAATTCCTGGAAATTTTTTGAATGCGAAAAAATGATAGTTTGAATGTCCAGGATGAGTTGAATGTGGAACAGTTTGAATCGGTTGAAAAATGTGGGAATTGTTGAACTTTGAAGAATGTCCCATTGATTTGAGAGGGAATTTCAGAAAAAAATTAGAATTTCGGGAAAAGCGGGAATTTTGGAGAAAATGGTAAAAAACCTGAATATTCTAAATGAGTTGAAATGGTTTGCGTTGAATTTTTTTAAATCGGCCGAGAAATGTTGAAGTAGTAACATGTTGAATTGAGAAATAGTATTACGGAATTCCTAGAATTTCGGGAAAACCGGGAATTTTTCCAGTTCAAAAAACAACTTTGTTTTTCGTCCTAATTAAGAGGAATGTTTTGACGGTGGAATGGTTGAAATGCGTTGAAAAATGTGGAAGGAGTATTGAGCAGAAAAAAGGGTGGAAATATAGTGTTGGAAAAGCAGGAATTCTGGAAAATCCTGGAATTTTTTTGAACTTGGAAAAATTATAGTTTGAATTTCCAGAATGGCGGAATGTGTTAAAGGTAAAACGGTTTGAATAGATTCAAAAATGTGGAAATGGTGAAAGTTTGAAAAATGGCCAATTCATTTAAGGAGTAGTCAAACGCAAAAAGTTGGAAATAGGGTTAAAAAAAAAAAACAGGAATTCCTGGAAATTTGTTGAATGCGGAAAAATTATAGCTTGAATGTCCAGGATGAGTTGAATGTGGAACAGTTTGAATCGGTTGAAAAATGTGGGAATTGTTGAACTTTGAAGAATGTCCCATTGATTTGAGAGGGAATTTCAGAAAAAAATTAGAATTTCGGGAAAAGCGGGAATTTTGGAGAAAATGGTACAAAAACTTGAATATTCTAAATGAGTTGAAATGGTTAGCGTTGATTTTTTTTTTAATCGGCCGAGAAATGTTGAAGCAGTAACATGTTGAATTGAGAAACAGTATTACGGAATTCCTGGAATTTCGGGAAAACCGGGAATTTTTCCAGTTCAAAAAACAACTTTGTTTTTCGTCCTAATTAAGAGGAATGTTTTGACGGTGGAATGGTTGAAATGTGTTGAAAAATGTGGAAGGAGTATTGTCCAGAAAAAAAAATGTGGAAATATAGTGTTGGAAAAGCAGGAATTCTGGAAAATCCTGGAATTTTTTTGAACTTGGAAAAATTATAGTTTGAATTTCCAGAATGGTGGAATGTGTTAAAGGTAAAACGGTTTGAAAAGATTTAAAAATGTGGAAATGAGGAAAGTTAGAAAAAAAAAAAAAATCATTTTCAATGGGAAAAATGCCTGGAATTCTGAGAAATCTGGGAAATTAGGGAATATGTTAAGGGAAAGCGAATCTCAATTCTCAGTAAATTCACCAAAACTTCACCGTGAAGTTATTGAGTCATTGGAGAGATGGCTTCCGTGAGCGAGTGGGTCCATGACGATGACTTCTGTTTTGTTTGATCAGCCGTTTTACTGCCGTGTTACAGACACTGTTTGGAAACAATTAAGGTATGTAAATAAACATTTACAGAATATTGTCCGGTGTGGCTAATATATGGAAAAATATTTATTTTCCCTCTAAATTCTTAGTGGGTGTGGCTAATATACCAGTGGAAAATATGTTATTTGCGTTATGACCGTCAGAGAAGAAAATGCCATAAATTATCCAGACCGTTTAATAGGCCGCAGGGTTCAAAGCGTAGGGGGGGGGGGGAGCTCTGTTTCCCCCCTTCCTTTTTGTGACATGGTGAAACATGATCACGTTTGATAAAAGTTAGTTTGAAAGAAATAAATAGTTGTGGGGTGTAATATCTCACCAACTGTGCAGCTGTGAAGCTATCAGGTGATCACTCCACCAGGGTCAAGATGACGGCGTGATCCCGTGAAGAGGCGAGGAGCGCCGACGAGGACACTCAGCGGCCATTAGCGCCACCTTGTTGAGGCCCACTTGGAGCGCGCGGTGCTCATGTCCGGGTCCCCCGCGGGGTCACCTGTGCCAGATCTTCACCCGGACGATTGCCTCAACGAGGACGTTTAACTGTAATACCGAGGCCTACTACGCTACTGTGTTTTAATGGTTGGTCCTTGGAGAGCCGAGTGTCTCCTGAGGTGGTGCTTGGTGAAAAATGTTTGACTACATTACCCAGAGGGCCTTGCACCGTAGACAGGAACAGGAAGTAGTAAAATTGCAGGTGTACCTAATGAAGTGGCCCAAAATAACTTCATGGAGGCTGGCGTGCTAGCAGGCTAACATTAGCATGCTAAAAAAAAATGTTTTCGCTCATTTTGTCGCCCTACACCTCAGAGTCATACAACTTGGTATGTGTCACATGCGAACTATAAACATGCCAACGTTAGCATGCTATCATGCTAACATTCGAATGCTAACTTTTTTAAGGCAATTTTGCCGCCCCACACCTCAGAGTCCTTTAACTTGGTACGTGACAAATGCTAACTGTTAGTATGTTAACGTTAGCATGGTAGCATGCTAACATTAGCATGCTAACTTTTTTTGTTGTTGCCATTTTTGCCGCCCCACACCTCAGAGTTCTTTAACTTGGTACGTGACAAATGCTAACTATTAGTATGTTCACATTAGCATGCTAACTTTTTTGTCTGCTCATTTTGCCGCCCTACACCTCAGAGTCATACAACTTGGTATGTGTCACATGCTAACAATAAACATGCTGACATTAGCATACTAGCATGGTAACGTTCGCATGCTAGCTTTTTTTTAGGTAATTTTGCCGCCCCACACCTCAGAGTCCTTTAACTTGGCACGTGATAAATGCTAGCAGTTAGTATGTTAACGTTAGCATGCTAACATTAGCATGCTAACATTAGCTAACATTAGCATGCTGACTTTTTTTCACTCATTTTGCCGCCCTACACCTCAGAGTCATATAACTTGGTATGTGTCACATGCTAACTATAAACATCCCAACCTTAGCATGCTATCATGCTTACATTCGCATGCTAAATTTTTTTAGGCAATTTTACCGCCCCATACCTCAGAGTACTTTAACTTTGTACGTGACAAATGCTAACTGTTACTATGTTAACATTAGCATGGTAGCATGCTAACTTCTTTTTCATTCATTTTGCCACCCTACACCTCAGAGTTTTACAACTTGGTATGTGTCACATGCTAACTATAAACATGCCGACGTTAGCATGCTATCATGCTAACGTTCGCATGCTAACTTTTTTTTTAGGCACTTTTGCCGCCCCACACCTCAGAGTCCTTTGACTTTGTACGTGACAAATGTTAACTGTTAGTATGTTAACTTTAGCATGGTAGCATGCTAGCTTTATTTTCGCTCATTTTGCCGCCCTTCACCTCAGAGTCATACAACTTGGTATGTGGCACACGCGAAATATAAACATAACGACATTAGCATGCTAACTTTTTTTAGGCAATTTTGCCGCCCCACACCTCAGAGTCTTTTAACTTTGTACATGACAAATGCCAACTGTTAGTATGTTAACGTTAGCATGGTAGCATGCTAACATTAGTATGATAGCTATAAACATGCCAACGCTAGCATGCTATCATGCTTACATTCGCATGATACATTTTTTTAGGCAATTTTGCCACCCCATACCTCAGAGTACTTTAACTTTGTACGTGACAAATGCTAACTGTTACTATGTTAACATTAGCATGGTAGCATGCTAACTTCTTTTTCACTCATTTTGCCACCCTACACCTCAGAGTTTTACAACTTGGTATGTGTCACATGCTAACTATAAACATGCCGACGTTAGCATGCTATCATGCTAACGTTCGCATGCTAACTTTTTTTAGGCACTTTTGCCGCCCCACACCTCAGAGTCCTTTAACTTTGTACGTGACAAATGTTAACTGTTAGTATGTTAACTTTAGCATGGTAGCATGCTAGCTTTATTTTCGCTCATTTTGCCGCCCTACACCTCAGAGTCATACAACTTGGTATGTGGCACACGCAAAATATAAACATAACGACGTTAGCATGCTAGCATGCTAACATTAGCATGCTAACTTTTTTTAGGCAATTTTGCCGCCCCATACCTCAGAGTCCTTTAACTTTGTACATGACAAATGCCAACTGTTACTATGTTAACGTTAGCATGGTAGCACGCTAACATTAGTATAATAACTATAAACATGCCAACATTAGCATGCTATCATGCTTACATTCGCATGCTAGCTTTTTTTAGGCAATTTTGCCGCCCCATACCTCAGAGTCCTTTAACTTTGTACGTGACAAATGCTAACTGTTACTATGTTAACATTAGCATGGTAGCATGCTAGCTTTTTTTTCGCTCATTTTGCCGCCCTTCACCTCCGAGTCATACAACTTGGTATGTGTCACATGCTAAATAAACATGCCGACTTTTTAAGGCAATTTTGCTGCTCCACACCTCCGAGTCCTTTAACTTTGTATGTGACAATTGCTAACTGTTACTATGTTAATGTTAGAATGGTAGAATGCTTATATTTGCATGCTAACTTTTTTTTAGGCAATTTTGCCGTCCCACACCTCTAGAGTCCTTTAACTTGGTACATGACAAATACTAATTGTTAATATGTTAACGTTAGCATGCTAACTTTTTTTTTTCACTCATTTTCCGCCCTACACCTCAGAGTCATATAACTTGGTATGTGTCGCATGCTAACCATAAACATGCCGACATTAGCATGCTAGCATGCTATCATACTAACATTCGCATGCTAACTTTTTTTTGCCATTTTTGCCGCCCCACACCTCAGAGTCCTTTAACTTGGCACGTGACAAATGCTAACTGTTAGTATGTTATTGTTAGCATGCTAACATTAGCATGCTGACTTTTTTTCACTCATTTGGCCGCCCTACACCTCAGAGTCATATAACTTGGTATGTGTCACATGCTAACTATAAACATGCCGACGTTAGCATGCTATCATGCTAACGTTCGCATGCTAACTTTTTTTTAGGCAATTTTGCCACCCCGCACCTCAGAGTCTTTTAACTTTGTACGTGACAAATGCTAAATGTTAGTATGTTAACATTAGCATGGTAGCATGCTAACTTTTTTTTCCGCTCATTTTGCCGCCCTACACCTCAGAGTCATACAACTTGATATGTGGCACATGCTACTATAAACATGCCGACTTTTTAAGGCAATTTTGCTGCTCCACACCTCCGAGTCCTTTAACTTTGTATGTGACAAATGTTAACTGTTACTATGTTAATGTTAGAATGGTAGCATGCTTATATTTGCATGCTAACTTTTTTTTAGGCAATTTTGCCGCCCCACACCTCAAGAGTCCTTTAACGTGGTACGTGACAAATGCTAATTGTTAATATGTTAACGTTAGCATGGTAGCATGCTAACTTTTTTTCCACTCATTTTCCGCCCTACACCTCAGAGTCATATAACTTGGTATGTGTCACATGCTAACCATAAACATGCCAACGTTAGCATGCTAGCATGCTATCATACTAACATTCGCATGCTAACTTTTTTTTTGCCATTTTTGCCGCCCCACACCTCAGAGCCCTTTAACTTGGCACGTGACAAATGCTAACTGTTAGTATGTTAACGTTAGCATGCGAACATTAGCATGCTGACTTTTTTTCACTCATTTTGCCACCCTACACCTCAGAGTCATATAACTTGGTATGTGTCACATGCTAACTATAAACATGCCGACGTTAGCATGCTATCATGCTAACGTTTGCATGCTAACTTTTTTTTAGGCAATTTTGCCGCCCCACACCTCAGAGTCTTTTAACTTGGTACGTGACAAATGCTCACTGTTACTATGTTAACATTAGCATGGTAGCATGCTAACTTTTTTTTCCTCTCATTTTGCCGCCCTACACCTCAGAGTCATACAACTTGGTATGTGGCACATGCTAACTATAAACATGTCGACGTTAGCATGCTATCATGCTAACGTTCGCATGCTAACTTTTTTTCAGGCAATTTTGCTGCCCCACACCTCAGAATCCTTTAACTTTGTACGTGACAAATGCTAACTGTTACTATGTTAACGTTAGCGTGGTAGCATGCTAACTTTTTTTCTCCTCATTTTTCCGCCCTACATCTCAGAGTCATACAACTTGGTATGGGTCACATGCTAACTATAAACATGTCGACGTTAGAATGCTATCATGCTAACGTTCGCATGCTAACTTTTTTTTAGAAAATGTTGCCGCCCCACACCTCAGAGTCTTTTAACTTTGTACGATACAAATGCTAACTGTTACTATGTTAACGTTAGCGTGGTAGCATGCTAACTTTTTTCCACTCATTTTGCCGCCCTACACTGCAGAGTCATACAACTTGGTATGTGTCACATGCTAACTATAAACATGCCGACGTTAGCATGCTAGCATGCTATCATACTAACATTCGCATGCTAACTTTTTTTTGCCATTTTTGCCCCACACTTGAGAGTCCTGTAACTTGGCACGTGACAAATGTTAACTGTTAGTATGTTAACGTTAGCATGGTAGCATGCTAAAATTAGCATGCTGCATTAGCATGCTAATTTTTTTTAGGCAATTTTGCCGCCCCACACTTCAGAGTCCTTTAACTTGGCACGTGACAAATGCTATCTGTTAGTATGTTAACGTTAGCATGGTAGCATGCTAAAATTAGCATGCTAACTTTTTTTTTTGCTCATTTTGCCGCCCAACACCTCAGAGTCGTATAACTTGGTACGTGTCACATTCCAACATTCCTCCCATTGATCTGAAGGCAGCGGCATTTGATCCCCCCGCCGTGCCCCCCCAGCTGGTGCGCGGTGAGATAAACGCTCGCCAGGCGGCCAAAGTTGTGGCCAAAAAGTTGGAGATGAAGGAAGTTTAAGCTGTGGAGGCCTTCCCCTCAAGGCAAGCTGGCCCGCCATCTGTGCCCGCGCCCTCGCCATCGCCATCGCCATCATCACCCCTGGAAGAACGGGAGCTTGTTCCATCAAGAAAGACGTGGGTCTTCAGGACCAGGCTGGTCCCGGTCCAGGAGGTCCTCACACCTGAGTCCTCGAGTGCAGCAGAAAGATCTCGGGCGTTGTTGTTTTTTTTTTGTTGCTCTCCTGGGAAAATGTGCCAGAGCTTAAAGATCCAAGCCAACACATGAACTTTCAATCAGGGATTAGCCGGCTTTTCCGACGCGGATCTTCTTTTGTCAATTTGGCCGGCGTCGCCTGTGTCGCTGGCACCGCCAACGTAAATAGAGTATGATCCCTGGGCCGAGGGGATTGCCTCGCTTATTTCAAAGAAAGCCGTCCAATCGCAGGCGGCTCAGCTCCTCGTCTTTGCCGAGAGGTTCTCCTCTTCGGACCACCGAAAAAGTCCGAGTTCGCCAGAAGCGGGTTTTTGGAAAAAAAGGCGGCGCAGGAGGAGAAGGCCGTAAATGTTGCGTCCGCCGCGGCCGGACGGAGATGCTAATCCGAGCTTACCGCGCTGGCGCCGCTGATAAGGGAGGCGACATGTGGCCGCGGGCCACCGCCCGAGTTGGACGCCGTCGCGTCCGGATACGGAACGAGCGCGGCGAGCCAGGAACGGCAGAGCAAAGTTGAATGGCGAGGAGGCGACGGGGGCGGGATGTGCCACCCAGCTGGGCGCCATGTTTGTTCCTTAAATGTCAGGCACAAGTCCTTCGCCATCGCCACCAGCGCTGGGCTTCGGCCTCCTTGACGCCGCCATCACGTCCTCGCCCGCAACAAAGAAGACTGCAGCACACGTACATGTCATGGCTGACAACTGTATCACCATACGGGTGTTCTAAAACGGTCGATATTCATAATTATTGATATTTTTTACGACCTGTGTAAAATAAGGACCAGGTATGTGTAAAGATGTATATATGTAAATATTTACATATATACGGTGTACATAAATATACACATGTATACATACAGTATATATGTATATATATATATATATATATATATAAATATATATATACACATGTATGTGCATGAACTGTATACACATATATTTACATATGTGTATATATATATATATATATATACACATACTGTACGTGTATATGTATAAAAATATATGTATATATACACACAAATATTTATTTTTATTTAATTTTATTTTTATGTGGGTGTACAATATATATATATACATACATATATATATATATATATATATATATTTATATATATATATATATATATATATATATATATACTGCATATATGTTTATATAAATACATACCTACATACAGTATATATTTGCATATATACATACATACACACATATATATTTATATATATACATATTTATATCCATATATACATGTATGTGTATATATACACATATATTGTATATATAAAAAATATATGCATATATAGACACAAACATTAATACACACACACACACACACACATATATATATGTATATGTGTGTGTGTATATATATATATATATATATATATATATATATATATATATGTATATATATATATATATATACATATATATATATATACTGTGTACATCTGTTTAAATATATATATGTATATATATATATATATATATATACATATATATATATATGTATATACTGTATATATATGATTATATAAATACATACATACATACATACATACAGTATATAATTACACATATACACACATATATGTTTATATATATATATATATATATATATACATATTTATATACATATATACATGTATGTGTATATATACACATATAATTACACATATACACACATATATGTTTATATATATATATAATATACAGCATATACATATTTACACATGTATATATGCATACACATTTATATACACACAAATATATACACACACATACATATACACACACACATACGGGTATATGCATATATACACGCATATACACACACACACACACACACACATACATATACATATGTATATATACACGCACACACATACATATACACACACATATATATGCATATACACGCATATACACACACACACATACATATACATATATACACACACCCTCATACACATTTACGTTTGTATATGCAAATATACACACACACACACACACACACACACACATACATATGCATAAAACACACACATATATATATATATATATATATATATATATATATATATATATATATATATACTTCCTATGTCATCAGCTTAGCTGAATGAATCATAGTTGCCACTAGTTGTCCCCAAAAAAAAAAAACAATTACTACTCCACTTCAACTTAAAGACAGCATAACTCCATTCCAGACAGTTAGTAATAAAAAAAAGTTTAGTGTTTGTTCTCTGTTTGACATCTTCCACTTGTTCAAACCTTTCCTAACATTCCACACTACCAACTAATACAAGTATGAATGATTCGAGCTGATATTGTATCAATGCAATATGTCCGATACGGGATAAACATCGGGATGATTAACAATATTGGTATCGCATCAGAAGTGAAGAAGTTGCGCCTAGTGGAGATAGCGGCAGTTTTGAAACGGCTTTTTGTCAGACGGCCCCTAACATCCTCAGCGTGTGGTCTTATCTGACTTTTCACACGTCCGTATCCAGCGTCTTGTTGTTCCCACTTTGTTGTTTCTCCACGCCGGAGTTCTGCTGTCGTCCCCATCTCTACAGGCCCCGAGGGTGTGTGTGAGTGTGTGTGTGTGTGTGTGTGTGTGTGAGTGTGTGAGTGTGTGTGTCTCACCTATCTTCAGCGTGTGAAATGTACATCCTCCAGCGGGATGAAACGGATCTTTCCCTGTGTGTTTTTACACTTTGCGCTGTAAATTAAAAGAAGAAGGGTGGGGGGGGAGCATTGTGAGCTTTTGTCACATCTTTTTCTTGTTTGTTTGGCAGCAAATGAGATTGTTCTCCTCCACTAAGAAAGCAAATGTTCCGGCCCACAGCCCCCAGGAATGACGACGCGTGAGGAATCTGAGCGTAATGAAAATCACGCTCAAATGCATCCCAGATATTTTATTTTTATTTTTTTCAAAATTATTATCATCTTAGCGGCACGTTGCTCACGTGCTGCGTGAAGAAATGCATCATACTGTAATTATTGGAGGGACGACAAGAGGAACAATTATTATTATTATTATTGTGCAATACTCACTGGTAAGGGGTCGGGGGGAATTGATCGTAGGCAATTCTGAATCGACGTGCAAATATCAACTATTTGAGTGTGTGTTTAAATAAAGTAATAGAGACTGTTCTAAAAGGTGGAAGTAGAGCGGACACGCGAAGAAAAACACAGCAGAAGGAGACGAGAAGCACCGCTAACCTCTAAGCTAGCTTGAATAGAAGTCTATCTGGAACCGCGTTACAGCTAAGAAGAGGAAATTAGCAAATAAATCAATAAATTAAACGAGAGAATAATCTTAAACAATTGGTGCCTAAAAACCTGAAAACTATTTTATTTTTCAAAATTGATTCGTAAATATATATATATATATATATATATATATATATATATATATATATATATATATATATATATATATATATATATATTTATATATATATATATATATATATATATATATATATATGTATATATATAAAAAATAAAATAAAATTATATATATATATATATATATATATGTATATATACATATATATGTATATATATATATAAAAATAAATATATATATATGTATGTATATATATATATATATATATATATATATATATATATATATGTATGTATGTATGTATATGAATACATTTAAAAAAATCGATTGATAAAAAAATTATATATATATATAATAATAATAATATAATTATATATATATATATATATATGTATATAAATACATTTTTAAAAAATCGATTGAAAAAACAATTTATATATATATATATAATAATAATTATATATATATATATATATATATACATATATATATATATATATATATATATATATATATATATATATATATATATATGTATATAAATACATTTTTAAAAAATCAATTGAAAAAAAAATTATATATATATATATATATATATAATAATAATATAATTATATATATATATATACATATATACATATATATATATATATATATATATATATATATATATATATATATATATATATATATATATATATAATAATTTAATTTAGAATTAAAATAAATAAGCCTTGCAATCCTGATGTAATAATTTTTTTTTGGGTACGCCTAATATTTATTCTGTAGGGCAACGGTCTTGTACAAGGGGTTCTGCAAGCCCCAGGTACTGCAAGGGGGTTGGAGGGTTTAATAGTTGTTGTTTTTTAAATATATTCCACCTTTACACTACTTTATAATAGAATTGGCAACAGTGGAGGATGAATGTCCCATAACAAGAAGATAGAGAAAAAGAAGAAGCTTATCGACTACGGTGTCGGCATGGACTACAAAGGCGGACGGGATCGAAGGTCCGTAATATCATCGCTTACGTGCAGTGATTTCTCCAGATTCTCTGAACCATTTGATGATATTACGGAGCGAAGATGGTGAAATCCCTAAATTCCTTGCAATAGTTCGTTGAGAAATGTTGTTCTTAAACTGTTGGACAATTTGCTCACGCATTTGTTGACAAAGTGGTGACCCTCGTCCCATCCTTGTTTGTGAATGAGTGAGCATTTCATGGAAGCTGCTTTTATACCCAATCATGGCACCCACCTGTTCCCAATTAGCCTGTTCACCTGTGGGATGTTCCAAATAAGTGTTTGATGAGCATTCCTCAAATTTCTCAGTCTTTTTTGCCACTCGTGCCAGCTTTTTTGAAACATGTTACAGGCAAATTCCAAATGAGCTAATATTTGCAAAATATAACAATGTTTACCAGTTTGAAAGTTAAATATCTTGTCTTTGCAGTCCATTCAATTGAATATAAGTTGAAAAAGATTTGCAAATCATTGTATTCTGTTTTTATTTACCATTTACACAACGTGCCAACTTCACTGTTTTTGGGTTTTGTACAATTTTGGTTGGGAAATAACTAGAGATGTCCAATAATATCGGACTGCCGATATTATTGGCCGATAAATGCTTTAAAATGTAATATCGGAAATTATCGGTATCGGTTTCAAAAAGTAAAATGTATGACTTTTTAAAACGCCGCTGTACGGAGTGGTACACCGATGTCGGGAGAAGTACAGAGCAGTTACGTCTCCCAGTCATACTTGCCAACCCTCCCGGGAGACTCCCGAATTTCAGTGCCCCTCCCGAAAATCTCCCGGGGCAACCGTTCTCCCGAATTTCACCCGATTTCACCCGATTTCCACCCAGACAACAATATTGGGGGCGTGCCTTAAAGGCACTGCATTTGCGTGCCGGCCCAGTCATATAATATATTTTCACACACACAAGTGAATGCTTCATACTTGGTCTACAGCCATACAGGTCACACTGAGGGTGGCCGTATAAACAACTTTAACACTGTTACAAATATGCGCTACGCTGTGAACCCACACCAAACAAGAATGACAAACACATTTCGGGAGAACATCCGCTCCTTAACACAACATAAACACAACAGAACAAATACCCAGAACCCCTTGCAGCACTTACTCTTCCGGGACGCTACAATATACACTACCCGCTACCCCTACCCTCCAAACCCCCCCCCCCCAACCCCGCCCACCTCAACTTCCTCATGCTCTCTCAGGGAGAGCATGTCCCAAATTCCAAGCTGCTGTTTTGAGGCATTTAAAAAAAAAAAATAATGCACTTTGTGACTTCAATAATAAATATGGCCGTGCCATGTTGGCATTTTTTTCCATAACTTGAGTTGATTTATTTTGGAAAACCTTGTTACGTTGTTTAATGCATCGAGCGGGGCATCACAACAAAATTAGGCATAATAATGTGTTAATTCCACGACTGTATATATCGGTATCGGTTGATATCGTAATCGGTAATCAAGAGTTGGACAATGTCGAAATATCGGATATCGGCAAAAAAGCCAATTTCGGACATCTCTAGAAATGACCAAATTTCAACGGTCGAATCAACGTCAGAACCCAACGGTGATTAAACGTCGTCAAAAAGCATGTCGTTTCAATGTTATGTTTGACTTGCTCTAAGTCAGGATCTAATTCAACAAGTTCTCAACGTTGTTTTCATGACTTTTGCCTGCTGGGTGGTGGTGTACCTAAAGAAATGTCCCGTGAGGTGTGTTGCATTTTAGCTTCAAAAACGACGAAATGTTCGGGTGTCATTTTCTTGCGTGGCAGCCGATGACTGAGAACACACACACACACACACACACACACACACACACACACACACGTGCATGAGTGCTGCGCATCACTTCTTTAAAGTGTCCATGAATCAAGCGGAGGTAAAAAGGAGGGCAGGCAGGCAGGGAGCGAGCTTCACATGTTGTGATGTGTGTGATATTTACACAGGAATATGTCATTAATGGCGCGGCAGAAACTATTAAAGCAGCACAATGCTAACGCCGACAACCTTGAGACTGTGATTAAAGGCCTTTGTCGCCTCTTAAAGGCGTTAAGAAAAAAAAAACAAAAAGACTGATGGATTCGGCGGCGGCGGCTATAATTCAGCTGTCATCTTCCATGGCGCCGACTGACTGTCACATTTACATATTTTATATATACACGCCAAAAACAGTCAGCGTGCTCGCTCTTTGTCCTTCAACGCTAACAATTTGAGCTTTTTATTTCTGCTTTAATGGCGGCCCACGTCACGACCCCACCACCACCACCCCCCCGTGACCTTGCAGGTCATGTGCTGTATTGACTTCTATCAATATGCAAATGAGCTCGCAAACGTCTTTTATTGACTTCTTTTTTTTTTTTTTTACAACTGGAAATGTCGCTCAAATCATGTTTTCCTCTGCTGACAGAAATGACATTTGTACTTGACTGAGCACATCCATCCATAGGAGGGATGCACACAGCAATCGATTTACAACCAAATCGTGATCCTAAATCGATTCACAATTGTCAAAAAAACCTATTAAAAAAAAAGAATACATTTTTTTTTTAAAGGCGTTTTTAGGTCATCTCCATGGAACAAGAATTAGCTTTTTTTAACCTATAATCTGTTTTATCTAAATTTTAAATAATACAATTTTAAAAATTAAAAATGTAAAACATTGATTTATTACTAACTATACACAAACATGGATTCATATCCGAATTGCGAATCTTATTTTTCCCAATTATAAATAGATTCTTTTTTTTTTTTTAATTGATACTATACTACTATACATTTTTTTTGTTTTAATTGTATTTAATTTAATAAAATGTATTTTATTTTTTATTTTATTTTTTTAATATTTATTTTATTTATTTTACTTTAAATAAATAAATAAAATAAATAAAATGAATAAAATGAATAAAATGAATAAAATGAATAAAATAAGAATCAATCTTTAAAAATACAATTTTAGGCTACCCCCATGTAGCCATAAGGAAAGTTTTAACCTGTCACCTGTTTTATGTATATTTGAAATGGCATTATAATAATGATAATAATAATATATATTATTATTATTAGGTGTGCACAAAAATTAGATTCAAATCCAAATCGTGATTATTATTTATTCCAATTCTAAATAGATCTATAATTTTCAAAAGTCGATTTTAGAAAAAAAAATAAAAAATTTAACTTTTTTTTTTAATAAGAATCAATTTTTACAAACACGATTTTATTTACATTTAATAAATAAAGCAAAACACATTTTTTATTTATTCTTTTTTATTTTTATTTTTTTAATAAATATCAATTTTTACAGATCCATATTTGGGTCATCCCCATGCAGCCAGAAATTATTTATTTTTTATCCTATAACCTGTTTTATTTAAATTTAAAATAAAAAAAATAAAAATAGATGTGTACAATTTTTATGGGTGCACATAAAAATCGATTCACATTCACATTGCGATTCTGATTCAACCCATTTCTAAATAGATTCGTAATTTTCAAAAATAGATTTTAGAAAAAAAAAATGTATAAACATTTTTTTTGTTTTATAATAATCCATTTGTATAAAAACTATTTTCTTTACATTTAAATTAAAATAATTAAAAAAACTATATATTTTTTTCATTATTAAGGGTGTCCCCCCAAAAAATTTATTTACATACGAATCGTAATTCTTATTCTAAATAGATTCATAGTTTTCAAAAATTGTTGAAAAAAACGCCAAAATCATTTATTTCTCTTTATTCATTTTTTTTCAACGAAATAATACAATTTCTAAAATATGTTTTAAGGCCATCTCCATGCAACCAGAATAAGCCTTTTTAACCAGTAACCTGTTTTATTTCAAATTCAAATTTCCAATTTTGAAATTCAAATGAAAAGTTACACATTTTTAATTGTTATTTTCCATTACACAAGGAAATGGATTCGCATTTGACTCGTGATTCCTCTTCATCCCGATTCTAAATAGATTCCTAATTTTAAAAAATCGAAAAAAATAAAACAAAAATATATATTTATATCTTTTTTTTTTATAGGAAACCATTTTTAAAATGATGTTTTATGAAGGAGATGTTTTAACCTGTTACCTGTTTTATTTACATCAAAAATAAAAACAATTAATTTAAAATGTTTTTATTAGAGCTACACAAACATGTATTTACATCCAAATACCTACTTATACATTTTGACTTATCATTTGAAAAAATCTATTAAAAAACATAAATTAAAGAAAAATATATACATTTTTTAATTTCATTTATTAGATTATTTTTTTTTTAAGTTATTATATCAAATAAAACATTGCGAATTGAAAATCGTGTAAAAGCAAGAATCGTCACCCCAGGAAATGGAATCGGTTCCAATCGTTAGGTGCCCTAAGATTAACAGCCCTAATCGATAGTATCGATACCAAGGGTAGTATTGTAACAGATTGATACCATTGGGAAGAAATTTATATTTTCAGTTTTCTTTAGTATTTATTTGTTCAAATATCTGTGATTTTTGTTTGTTTTATTTTGGGTTTTTTACAAAAGTGGAGAAGAGACAATTTTGCTTTTGTAGTATTATTTTGTTAATACAGTTTGTATATTGTCATATTTAAATATTGATATAACAGTCATGTTTTGACGACTTTAATGTGTACTATTTTTTCTGAGCACTTTCGATGCAGCCCTGTGAAGGAACCCACTTAAGAGCGTCGAAGCGGCGCTAACTGCAAGCGTGCGCTGCAATGATCCATACGCAGGAAAATGCAAATTGCAAGAAGTTGTTTTTATACACTGTAGGAGATTAGGGATGGGTATCGTTCACATTTGAACCGATATGGTACCTGGAAAATGATACCGGTACTTAACAGTACCAATTGTCGGTACTTTTGTGTATGTTAATAAATATCAATTGTTGTTGATAACAAAATGTCATGTTTTATTGTTAGTCAGAATAATTGTATATAAGTTATCAAACAACTTGTTTTCCCATGAGTTCAGGTTGCCCTGCAAAAAGACAAAAGCTGTCTTTGATCTTATCAAGCAAAAGGTCTACCCCTTGTAAACCTCCACTGTGTGCAATGGGATGCGACGTGGGGGTGTCGGTTTCTTTGATCTATTGGACAGCCACAGGAAGGACCCGAAATCTACGAGCAGAGAGGGGGGCAAACCTGACACCGCTCCAAGCACCTTTTTGTTTGAACTGTTTATGACCCAATGCCGCAGCTGTTTATGACCCCCTCCCCTTAGAAGCAGCTGCAGCTATGAAGGCGTGGAGCTCCAGAGCGTGGGGCGATACTGTACGAGGGTGCAGGTCGACGCGCTCTCCTCGTGAGCTAAATTGAATCCTGTCCCTGTTTGATTCCTTGCTTCTTGTCTTTGTTTAATAGATAGTTCGGTGCTTGAACCTGACAGTTACATTTTAAAAAACAAGCTGATTATAACTGTTATTATATCTTCCTTCATAATCGCATATCAGAGTCTCATTTGCAAGTATGAAATCGCTCTGGATGGTCTCCTGCTTGCCCCACTATGGACTGGACTCTCACTATTATGTTAGATCCACTATGGACTGGACTTTCACAATATTATGCTAGACCCACTCGACGTCCATTGCATCCGGTCTCCCCTAGAGGGGGTGGGTCACCCACATCTGCGGTCCTCTCCAAGGTTTCTCATAGTCATTCACATTGACATCCCACTAGGTTGTGAGTTTTTCCTTGCCCTTATGTGGGATCTGAACCGAGGATGTCTTTGTGGCTTGTGCAGCCCTTTGAGACACTTGTGATTTAGGGCTATATAAATAAACATTGATTGATTGATCGATTAAGTTGCAATTACAGTTGCAAGCTCAAGCCGTTAGATGGCAGTAGCGTATAGTTTATGGTGTTTTTGTTGCACCCCTAAAAAGCGTCAGTACTGTAAGTAACGTACTTATTACGCACCAGCTGTTTAATTGTAACGTGCTTCTTAGTTGTTGTTTTCATTAACAAATTGGGAAGTGCGAAAATCGCCATGTAAAATCGCTAATGCTAATCAGTAGCATGTCAATAGCAAAACCAATGTATATTAGCATAAAGCTAGTGCGTTTCGGGTAAAGCGGGGACTTATTCTACCTACGTTGGAGCGTTATGTGTGTCATTTTCTTTGTAGGCATAATAAATTGTAGCATTACAGAGAGCACACTTACGCACTCAAAGGACTCAAGTCCCCATCTCCCGAAAAAGGCGCCATCACGTCATTTATCGCCTCGCCGTCTTTCCGGCGGGGTCATAATCTCCGTGTGAATGATGAAAGTTGTGTTCATGTTTCCTGATGTCGTTTTGTCGTTGTTCCGTCACCGCCTGCAGACATCACACACACACACACACACACACACACACACACACACACACACACACACACACACACACACACAAACACACACACTCATCTAATTAAAGTCCCCCCTTTTGGCCCCACGCGAAGGGGGAAAAAATGGATGTATTCTATATAATTATCAGGCCATGCATTATTTAATATGGAGGACGAGGGAATGAATAGACTGCACTCTTCTTGTCCTGTTTGGAGACTTCTAGTGTAGGGGAGGCCAAACCTTCTCCACTGAGGGCCACAAACTGACAAATCAAAGGATGTGGGGGCCATTGTGTTGGTTTTCAACTTGAAAACCGGTACAATATAGAACTAGAAAAATGTAATTCTGGCAGAAATTTTATGAAATGCTAACAGTTAGCACAAAAGGCTATACAGCGTCAAATAACAAAAAAATATTAGCAGAATGAGATAAAAAAAGCTATCATGCTAACAGTACTATGCTAACATGCTAACGTTAGCATTACTTAAAAAGCAAAATATAAACCTGCTAAATTAACTTTAAAAAAACTTGCATGTTAATGTTAGCAAGCTAAAATGCTAACTGTAACATGCGTCAAGTGCCAAAATATATCACTCTGAGGTGTATACCTGAAAAAAATGTGTTTAAAATGTTATCATGCTAACGTTTGCATGCATCAAAGTACCAAAATATGACTAAGGTGTATACCTACAAAACTAGCTGAAAAAGATGTTAGCCTGCTAACAGGTGTCATTCGTCAAGTAAGAAAAATATTTGACGGCGAGTTGTATATCTGAAAAATTAGCAGAAAAAGCTAGAGTGCTGACAATAGCATGGATCAAGTACTAAAATATGACTATGGTGTATACCTAAAAAACTAGCTGAAAAAAATGTTAGCATGTTGACAAGTGTCATTCGTCAAGTAACAAAATATTTGACGCTGAGTTGTATACCTGCAAAATTAGCAAAAAAAACTAGCGGGAAAAAAAAAACTAGCATGCTAAAAGGTGTCATTCGCCAAGTAAGAAAATATCTGACGTTGAGTTGTATATCTGCAAAATTTGCACACAAAAAAAGCTTGCGTGCTAACGTTAGCATGCATCAAGTACTAAAACATGACTATGGTGTATACCTAAAAAACGAGCTGAAAAACAGCTAGCATGTTAACAAGTATCATTCGTCAAGTAACAAAATATTTGACGCTGAGTTGTATATCTGCAAAATTAGCAAAAAAGCTAGCATGCTAAAAGGTGTCATTCGTCAAGTAACAAAATATTTGACGCTGAGTTGTATATCTGCAAAATTAGCAAAAAAGCTAGCTGGAAAAAAGCTAGCAAGCTAAAAGGTGTCATTTGTCAAGTAACAAAATATTTGACGCTGAGTTGTATATCTGCAAAATTAGCAAAAAAAGTAGTGTGCTAATGTTAGCATGCTTCAAGTACCAAAATATGACTATGGTGTATACAGTACCTGCAAAAATCGCTGAAAAAAATGCTAGCATGCTAACATGTGTCATTCGTCAAGTAACAACATATTTGACGCCGAGTTGTATATCTGCAAAATTAGCAAAACAAGCTAGCGTGCTAACAAAATATGCTAACAAAATATGACTATGGTGTATACAGTACCTGCAAAACTAGCTGAAAAAAATGCTAGCGTGCTAACAGGTATCATTTGTCAAGTAACAAAATATTTGACGCTGAGTTGTATATCTGCAAAATTAGCAAAACAAGCTAGCGTGCTAACAAAATATGCTAACAAAATATGACTATGGTGTATACAGTAGCTACAAAACTAGCTGAAAAAAAATGCTAGCATGCTAACAGGTATGATTCATCAAGTAACAACATATTTAACGCTGAGTTTTAATGTGCAAAATTAGCAAAACAAGCTAGCGTGCTAACAAAATATGCTAACAAAATATGACTATGGTGTATATAGTACCTACAAAACTGGCTGAAAAAAATGCTAGCATGCTAACAGGTATGATTCGTCAAGTGACAAAATTATTTGACGCTGAGTTTTAATGTGCAAAATTAGCAAAACAAGCTAGCGTGCTAACAAAATATGCTAACAAAATATGACTATGGTGTATACAGTACCTACAAAACTAGCTGAAAAAAATGCTAGCGTGCTAACAGGTATAATTTTAAAAGTAACAAAATATTTGACGCTGAGTTGTATATCAGCAAAACAAGCTAGCGTGCTAACAAAATAAGCTAACAAAATATGACTATGGTGTATACAGTATCTATAAAACAAGCTGAAAAAAATCCTAGCATGCTAACAGGTATGATTCATCAAGTAACAACATATTTGACGCTGAGTTTTAATGTGCAAAATTAGCAAAACAAGCTAGCGTGCTAACAAAAGCTAGCGTGCTAACAAAATATGCTAACAAAATATGACTATGGTGTATACAGTACCTACAAAACTGGCTGAAAAAAATGCTAGCATGCTATCAGGTATGATTCGTCAAGTGACAAAATGATTTGACGCTGAGTTGTATATCTGCAAAATTAGCAAAACAAGCTAGCATGCTAACATTAGCATGCATCAAGTACCAAAATATGACTATGGTGTATGCAGTACCTACAAAACCAGCTGAAAAAAATGCTCGCATGCTAACAGGTATTATTCATCAAGTAACAACATATTTGACGCTGAGTTTTAATGTGCAAAATTAGCAAAACAAGCTAGCGTGCTAACAAAATATGCTAACAAAATATGACTATGGTATATACAGTACCTACAAAACTGGCTGAAAAAAATGCTAGCATGCTAACAGGTATGATTCGTCAAGTGACAAAATTATTTGACGCTGAGTTGTATATCTGCAAAATTAGCAAAACAAGCTAGCGTGCTAACATTAGCATGCATCAAGTACCAAAATATGACTATGCTGTATACAGTACCTACAAAACCAGCTGAAAAAAATGCTAGCATGCTAACAGGTATGATTCATCAAATAACAACATATTTGACGCTGAGTTTTAATGTGCAAAATTAGCAAAACAAGCTAGCGTGCTAACAAAATATGCTAACAAAATATGACTATGGTGTATACAGTATCTACAAAACAAGCTAAAAAAAAATGCTAGCATGCTAACAGGTATGATTCATCAAGTAACAACATATTTGACGCTGAGTTTTAATGTGCAAAATTAGCAAAACAAGCTAGCGTGCTAACAAAATATGCTAACCAAATATGACTATGGTGTATACAGTACCTACAATACTGGCTGAAAAAAATGTTAGCATGCTAACAGGTATGATTCGTCAAGTGACAAAATAATTTGACGCTGAGTTGTATATCTGCAAAATTAGCAAAACAAGCTAGCGTGCTAACAAAATATGCTAACAAAATATGACTATGGTGTATACAGTATCTACAAAACAAGCTGAAAAAAATGCTAGCATGCTAACAGGTATGATTCATCAAGCAACAACATATTTGACGCTGAGTTTTAATGTGCAAAATTAGCAAAACAAGCTAGCGTGCTATCAAAATATGCTGACAAAATATGACTATGGTGTATACAGTACCTACAAAACCAGATGAAAAAAATGCTCGCATGCTAACAGGTATGATTCAACAGGTAACAACATATTTGACGCTGAGTTTTAATGTGCAAAATTAGCAAAACAAGCTAGCGTGCTAACAAAATATGCAAACAAAATATGACTATGGTGTATACAGTACCTACAAAACTGGCTGAAAAAAATGCTAGCGTGCTAACAGGTATTATTCATCAAGTAACAACATATTTGACGCTGAGTTTTAATGTGCAAAATTAGCAAAACAAGCTAGCATGCTAACAAAATATGCTAACAAAATATGACTATGGTGCAGTACCTACAAAACTGGCTGAAAAAAATGCTAGCATGCTAACAGGTATGATTCGTCAAGTAATAAAATATTTGACGCTGAGTTGTATGTATGCCAAATTAGCAAAACAAGCTAGCGCGCTAACAAAATATGCTAACAAAATATGACTATGGTGTATACAGTATCTACAAAATTAGCTGAAAAAATGCTAGCATGCTAACAGGTATGATTCGTCAAGTAACAAAATATTTGATGCCGAGTTGTATATCTGCAAAATTAGCAAAACAAGGTAGCGTGCTAACAAAATATGCTAACAAAATATGACTATGGTGTAAACAGTATCTACAAAACTAGCTGAAAAAAATGCTAGCATGTTAACAGGTGTGAATTGTCAAGTAACAAAATATTTGACGCTGAGTTGTATATCTGCAAAATTAGCAAAACAAGCTAGCGTGCTAACAAAATATGCTAACAAAATATGACTATGGTGTATACAGTATCTACAAAACAAGCTGAAAAAAAGGCTAGCATGCTAAGAGGTATGATTCATCAAGTAACAACATATTTGACGCTGAGTTTTAATGTGCAAAATTAGCAAAACAAGCTAGTGTGCTAACAAAATATGCTAACAAAATATGACTATGGTGTATACAGTACTTACAAAACTGGCTGAAAAAAAAGCTAGCATGATAACAGGTATGATTCGTCAAGTGACAAAATGATTTGACGCTGAGTTGTATATCTGCAAAATTAGCAAAACAAGCTAGCGTGCTAACAAAATATGCTAACAAAATATGACTATGGTATGTACAGTATCTACAAAACAAGCTGAAAAAAATGCTAGCGTGCTAACAGGTATCATTCATCAAGTAACAACATATTTGACGCTGAGTTTTAATGTGCAAAATTAGCATAACAAGCTAGCGTGCTAACAAAATATGCTAACCAAATATGACTATGGTGTATACAGTACCTACAAAACTGGCTGAAAAAAATGTTAGCATGCTAACAGGTATGATTCGTCAAGTAACAACATATTTGACGCTGAGTTTTAATGTGCAAAATTAGCAAAACAAGCTAGTGTGCTAACAAAATATGACTATGGTGTATACAGTACTTACAAAACTGTCTGAAAAAAATGCTAGCATGCTAACAGGCATGATTCGTCAAGTGACAAAATGATTTGACGCTGAGTTGTATATCTGCGAAATTAGCAAAAAAAAGCTAGCGTGCTAACAAAATATGCTAACAAAATATGACTTTGGTGTATACAGTACCTTCAAAACAAGCTGAAAAAAATGCTAGCATGCTAACAGGTATGATTCGTCAAGTAACAAAATATTTGACGCTGAGTTTTAATGTGCAAAATTAGCAAAACAAGCTAGCGTGCTAACAAAATATGCTAACAAAATATGACTATGGTGTATACAGCACCTGCAAAACTAGCTGAAAAAAATGCTAACGTGCTAACAGGTATCATTTGTCAAGTAACAAAATATTTGACGCTGAGTTGTATATCTGCAAAATTAGCAAAACAAGCTAGCGTGCTAACAAAATATGCTAACAAAATATGACTATGGTGTATACAGTACCTACAAAACCAGCTGAAAAAATGCTCGCATGCTAACAGGTATGATTCATCAAGTAACAACATAGTTGACGCTGAGTTTTAATGTGCAAAATTAGCAAAACAAGCTAGCGTGCTAACAAAATATGCTAACCAAATATGACTATGGTGTATACAGTACCTACAAAACCAGCTGAAAAAAATGCTAGCATGCTAACAGGTATGATTCGTCAAGTAACAAAATATTTGACGCTGAGTTGTATGTCTGCAAAATTAGCAAAACAAGCTAGCGTGCTAACAAAATATGCTTACAAAATATGACTATGGTGTATACAGTACCTTCAAAATTAGCTGAAAAAAATGATAGCATGCTAACAGGTATGATTCGTCAAGTAACAAAATATTTGACGCTGAGTTGTATATATGCAAAATTAGCAAAACAAGCTAGCGTGCTAACATTAGCATGCATCAAGTACCAAAATATGACTATGGTGTATACAGTACCTACAAAACCAGCTGAAAAAAATGCTCGCATGCTAACAGGTATCATTCATCAAGTAACAACATATTTGACGCTGAGTTTTAATGTGCAAAATTAGCAAAACAAGCTAGCGTGCTAACAAAATATGCTAACCAAATATGACTATGGTGTATACAGTACCTACAAAACTGGCTGAAAAAAATGTTAGCATGCTAACAGGTATGATTCGTCAAGTAACAACATATTTGACGCTGAGTTTTAATGTGCAAAATTAGCAAAACAAGCTAGTGTGCTAACAAAATATGACTATGGTGTATACAGTACTTACAAAACTGGCTGAAAAAAATGCTAGCATGCTAACAGGCATGATTCGTCAAGTGACAAAATGATTTGACGCTGAGTTGTATATCTGCGAAATTAGCAAAAAAAAGCTAGCGTGCTAACAAAATATGCTAACAAAATATGACTTTGGTGTATACAGTACCTTCAAAACAAGCTGAAAAAAATGCTGGCATGCTAACAGGTATGATTCGTCAAGTAACAAAATATTTGACGCTGAGTTTTAATGTGCAAAATTAGCAAAACAAGCTAGCGTGCTAACAAAATATGACTATGGTGTATACAGTACCTACAAAACTGGCTGAAAAAAATGCTATCATGCTAACAGGTATGATTCGTCAAGTGACAAAATGATTTGACGCTGAGTTGTATATCTGCAAAATTAGCAAAACAAGCTAGCGTGCTAACATTAGCATGCTAACGATTGTGTTAGCTACTTTGGAGAGCCCTGTTGTAGCGCTTCAAAGGAAGCCAAGGAGGACCAAAGCGTGTGTTGAAATCAGTGACGAGGCGTAACAAAGACCTTTCGACCGCCAACAGGCGCGCGGGGAAGGCGGCGAGGAGCTCAGCGGCTTGATTTAAAGCGCGCCAATAACAATGATGTCAAAGGAGAAGAGAGAAAAGGCACATTTTAAAGAATAAAAGAAGGTGCTGGCAGCTATCGGCGCAGGAAATCAGCAACACGAGCGACACGTCAGGAGTTTCTCCGCTCAAAGGCCTCGCTGACTGACGGAGCGACGCCATTGTGGCGCCGCTCATCCGCTTTCTCCTCGACGCTGGATTAGCCGCACTTTTACTTCAGCTTTGTCAAACGTAATCACGCGCAGGAGAGATAAAGCTCGGCGGAGACGACGACCCCGGCGTGCTGCCGCAGCGCCTCGGAGACGTTGCTAAAGAAGTCCCACTTCCATTATTTAAAACACGGGCGTCCAAACTTTTGCCAGCCAACAATGTCAGAATATGGACACGACAATATTGCATACCGGTAACAATAGCGGGTTAAATACGCTAAAACGTTAGTGTGAGTACACTATAACATTATCGTACTATACTGTTAGCATATTGATGCTACAATGGTTTACTTTACAATAATATCGGCATGTATAGGTTATAACCAGTGTTGGGTTAATTACTGAAGACCAGTAACTAGTTACAGTTATTAGTTACTTTATTTCAAAAGTAACTCAGTTACTAACTCAGTTACTTACACCAAAAAAGTAATGTGTTACTGTGAAAAGTAACTATTCAGTTACTGCTTTTTCTTTTTCTTTTTTTTTTTTAAGGCTCCCATTAATGCCCTTTTAGCCTTCATTTCAGTACTGTTGTGGTCTACATACAACACACAAAGACAAAGATGTGTTTCAAAGGGCCAGTTTATTTCAGGCCAGGACAAATTGACAAAACTATTTTAAATAGCTGCAACAAAATGGCACTTTAACTTTAACTTTAAGTAGATAGGATCTTTGATCCAAGAATAAACTTACATTTAACTAAAATGTTATTTTCTTTGTGCTCGACAAAAGAAAAGTATTGAGAATGTCTCCATGTTAAGAAACTCGACTTCTGGCTTCAGCATGATGTCTTGTTAGTTGTTATGAGAGTAGCGTATGTGTGTGTGTGTGTGGCCCTTTAAGATATGACAGCATGTGAGGTGAGTGACGTCAGTGAGTGAGTGGGCGAGAGGTGAGGGAATGGCAACAGCGAGTGCGTGCAGGTGCTCTAGCTTGGTGGATGGCTGCGTCCAATATAGTCACAAAGTTGCAACAAACGTCATTCACCCTCAGCTGTAAAGACCCACTTCCGATTAAAGTGAAGGTTGTTAGCCCCGAAATACAAACCCCGTTTCCATATGAGTTGGAAAATTGTGTTAGATGTAGATATAAACGGAATACAATGATTTGCAGATCCTTTTCAACCCATATTCAGTTGAATATGCTACAAAGACAACATATTTGATGTTCAAACTCATAAACTTTTTTTTTTTTTCGCAAATATTAATTAACTTAGAATTTCATGGCTGCAACACGTGCCAAAGTAGTTGGGAAAGGGCATGTTCACCACTGTGTTACATGGCCTTTCCTTTTAACAACACTCAGCTAACGTTTGGGAACTGAGAAGACACATTTTTTAAGCTTCTCAGGTGGAATTCTTTCCCATTCTTGCTTGATGTACAGCTTAAGTTGTTCAACAGTCCGGGGGTCTTCGTTGTGGTATTTTAGGCTTCATAATGCACCACACATTTTCAATGGGAGACAGGTTTGGACTACAGGCAGGCCAGTCTAGTACCCGCACTCTTTTACGATGAAGCCACGTTGATGTAACACGTGGCTTGGCATTGTCTTGCTGAAATAAAAAGGGGCGTCCATGGTAACGTTGCTTGGATGGCAACATATGTTGCTCCAAAACCTGTATGTACCTTTCAGCATTAATGGCGCCTTCACAGATGTGTAAGTTACCCATGCCTTGGGCACTAATACACCCCCATACCATCACAGATGCTGGCTTTTCAACTTTGCGCCTATAACAATCCGGATGGTTCTTTTCCTCTTTGGTCCGGAGGACACGACGTCCACAGTTTCCAAAAACAATTTAAAATGTGGACTCGTCAGACCACAGAACACTTTTCCACTTTGTATCAGTCCATCTTAGATGAGCTCAGGCCCAGCGAAGCCGACGGCGTTTCTGGGTGTTGTTGATAAACGGTTTTCGCCTTGCAAAGGAGAGTTTTAACTTGCACTTACAAATGTAGCGACTAACTGTAGTTACTGACAGTGGGTTTCTGAAGTGTTCCTGAGCCTATGTAGTGATATCCTTTACACACTGATGTTGCTTGTTGATGCAGTACAGCCTGAGGGATCGAAGGTCACGGGCTTAGCTGCTTACGTGCAGTGATTTCCCCAGATTCTCTGAACCCTTTGATGATATTACGGACCGTAGATGGTGAAATCCCTAAATTCCTTGCAGTAGCTGGTTGAGAAAGGTTTTTCTTATACTGTTCAACAATTTGCTCACGCATTTGTTGTCAAAGTGGTGACCCTCGCCCCATCTTTGTTTGTGAATGACTGAGCATTTCATGGAATCTACTTTTATACCCAATCATGGCACCCACCTGTTCCCAATTTGCCTGTTCACCTGTGGGATGTTCCAAATAAGTGTTTGATGAGCATTCCTCAACTTTATCAGTATTTATTGCCACCTTTCCCAACTTCTTTGTCACGGGTTGCTGGCATCAAATTCTAAAGTTAATGATTATTTGCAAAAAAAAAAAATGTTTATCAGTTTGAACATCAAATATGTTGTCTTTGTAGCATATTCAACTGAATATGGGTTGAAAATGATTTGCAAATCATTGTATTCCGTTTATATTTACATCTAACACAATTTCCAAACTCATATGGAAACGAGGTTTGTATATAGGCCCTGGAGGAATGTCTCCCCTGCGCCCCTCAACTACGGTCTGGGAGACCCCCCCCCCCCACCCACACAAAGCACGCCTTTTCTTTTCCTTGACACTGCAGCGCTCCAATAAAACACACTCGGATCTTCTGTTTCTAGCCGTTACTACAAAAAAAAAAAGAAGTAAAATAACGCAGTAACGCATCATGTAGTAACGGTAACTGAGTTACTGAATATAAAAAATAACGCGTTAGATTACTAGTTACCGCCAAAACTAACGGCGTTACAGTAACGCGTTAGTCCCAACACTGGTTATAACATTATCCTGTTAACATTATATTGTTAGCATGAGTACACTATAATATTACAATTTTCATACTATATTGTTAGCATATGAATGCTATCGGTGCTCCAGTATATGTATTGTTTACACCAATGGTCCCCAACCTTTTTGTAGCTGCGGACCGGTCAACGCTTGAAAATTTGTCCCAAGAACATTAACAGAAAGAAACAACCCTTTTGTGCAAATGAGTGTGAACGAGTGTAAATGGGGGAGGGAAGTTTTTTTGGGTTGGTGTACTAATTGTAAGTGTATCTTGTGTTTTTTATGTTGATTTAATAAAATAAAAAAAATTAAAAAAAATGAATTAAAAAAAAAAAAATATATATATATACATATATATATATATATATATATATATATATATATTTTTTTTTTTTTTTTTTTTTTTTTTCTTGTGCGGCCCAGTGGTTGGGGACCACTGGTTTACACTATAATGAATTACCGATACCGAAATCAACCAATACCGATATATACAGTCGTGGAATTAACACATTATTATGCCTAATTTGGACAACCAGGTATGGTGAAGATAAGGTCCTTTTAAAAAAAAATAATAATAAAAAAATTAAGATAAATAAATTAAAAACATTTTCTTGAATAAAAAAGAAAGTAAAACAATATAAAAACAGTTACATAGAAACTAGTAATTAATAAAAATGAGTAAAATGAACTGTTAAAGGTTAGTACTATTAGTGGACCAGCAGCACGCACAATCATGTGTGCTTACTGACTGTATCCCTGCAGACTGTATTGATATATATTGATATATAATGTAGGAACCAGAATATTGATAACAGAAAGAAACAACCCTTTTGTGTGAATGAGGGACGTTTTTTGGGTTGGTGCACTAATTGTAAGAGTATCTTGTGTTTTTTATGTTGATTTAATTAAAAAGAATAAATAAATAAATACATTTAAAAAAAACGATACCGATGATAATAAAAAAAAAAAACGATACTGATAATTTCCGATATTACATTTTAAAGCATTTATCGGCCGATAATATCGGCCTGCCGATATTATCGGCCGACATCTCTAAATATTGGCACATTAGTGTGTTAGCTTGTATTGTTAGCATAAGTACACTATAATATTACAATGTTCATACTATATTGTTAGCATATGAATGCTATTATATTGGCATGTATGCTTTACAACATTAGCATGTTTACACCGTAATATTAGCATGAGTGCATTATCATGTTCATACTACACTGTTAGCATATGGATGCTATAATATTAGCATGTATATTGTGTAACAATATCAAGTTAATACTATACTGTTAGCATATGAATGCTATAATGTTAGCATTAATATTTTGTAACAATATGGTGTTAATACTATACTGTTAGCATATGAATGCTATAATGTTAGCATTAATATTGTGTAACAATATGGTGTTAATACTATACGGTTAGCATATGAATGCTATAATGTTAGCATTAATATTTTGTAACAATATTGTGTTAATACTATACGGTTAGCATATGAATGCTATAATGTTAGCATTTGTATTTTGTAACAATATTGTGTTAATACAATACTGTTAGCATATGAATGCTGTAATGTTAGCATTAATATTTTGTAACAATATGGTGTTAATACAATACGGTTAGCATATGAATGCTATAATATTGGCATGTATACTTTACAACATTAGTATGTTTACGCCGTAATGTTAGCATGAGTGCATGTACACTATAATATTACAATGTTCATACTATATTGTTAGCATGTGAATGCTATAGTAATGGCATGTATACGCTGTAATGTTAGCATGAGTTCACGCGACACTGTTAGCATATGGATGCTATAATGTTAGCATTGATATTTTGTAACAATATGGTGTTAATACTATACTGTTAGCATATGAATGCTATAATGTTAGCATTGATATTTTGTAACAATATCGTGTTAATACTATACGGTTAGCATATGAATGCTATAATGTTAGCATGTATATTTTGTAACAATATGGTGTTAATATTACACTGTTAGCATATGAATGCTATAATGTTAGTATTAATATTTTGTAACAATATGGTGTTAATACTACACTGTTAGCATATGGATGCTATAATGTTAGCATTAATATTTTGTAACAATATGGTGTTAATACTATACTGTTAGCATATGGATGCTATAATGTTAGCATTAATATTTTGTAACAATATGGTGTTAATACTATACTGTTAGCATATGAATGCTATAATGTTAGCATTAATATTTTGTAACAATATGGTGTTAATACTATACTGTTAGCATATGAATGCTATAATGTTAGCATTAATATTTTGTAACAATATCGTGTTAATACTATACGGTTAGCATATGAATGCTATAATGTTAGCATTTATATTTTGTAACAATAATGTGTTAATACAATACTGTTAGCATATGAATGTTATAATGTTAGCATTTATATTTTGTAACAATATGGTGTTAATACTATACGGTTAGCATAGGAATGCAATAATATTGGCATGTATACTTTACAACATTAGTATGTTTACGCCGTAATGTTAGCATGAGTGCATGTACACTATAATATTATAATGTTTATACTATATTGTTAGCATATGAATGCTATAGTAATGGCATGTATACCATGTAATGTTAGCATGAGTGCATTATAACATTATCATGTTCACGCGACACTGTTAGCATATGGATGCTATAATGTTAGCATTGATATTTTGTAACAATATCGTGTTAATACTATACGGTTAGCATATGAATGTTATAATGTTAGCATGTATATTTTGTAACAATATGGTGTTAATATTACACTGTTAGCATATGAATGCTATAATGTTAGCATTAATATTTTGTAACAATATGGTGTTAATACTATACTGTTAGCATATGGATGCTATAATGTTAGCATTAATATTTTGTAAAAATATAGTGTTAATACTATACTGTTAGCATATGGATGCTATATTGTTAGCATTAATATTTTGTAACAATATCGTGTTAATACTATACTGTTAGCATATGAATGCTATAATGTTAGCATTAATATTTTGTAACGATATGGTGTTAATACTATACCGTTAGCATATGGATACTATAATGTTAGCATTAATATTTTGTAACAATATCGTTTTAATACTATACGGTTAGCATATGGATGCTATCATGTTAGCATTAATATTTTGTAACAATATCGTGTTAATACCATACTGTTAGCATATGGCGGCAATAATATTGGCTCGTACATTGGCTCGTGCATACACTTTCTCACGCGGTTAGCGTCACGTGCAATTAGCTCGGCGCTCACGTGCTTGCACACACCCCGCCAGCGTGTGTACTTGAGTGTGGAGTGTTTACCATAGCAACCAGATGAAATTAGAGCGAGTGATTAGCGCTTATTAGCGAGCGATGCTGTCACTATATTCTTATCACTTGCTGTGTAAACACTTGTACGGTGCAGACCCCCCCCCCTCCCCCTCCTGGTCACGTGACAGTCACCGAGGCTCCGCCCCCAAGCAGCAACCTCTGCTTTGTTTCCCTCCTAATAAAGCAGGAGAATTAACCATCACACTTCATGTAATGAGGGGGGGGGGGGACATATTGACTGGTGGCGCCCTCGGCGCACGTTTGCGTTTAATACCCGTTGTCACATGACTTCCTTCTTTGTAATTAATATTCAAATGAACGCTTTTATTAGGAGCGAACCCTCTCGCTCGTCCGGGAGACTTTGCTGGCGACTGCAATATCATCGACTTGTACGCCGTGTTGTCCGTGGGGGAGTCAAGGAGACGAGGGAAGGAGGAGTCAAGGAGACAAGGGACGAAGGAGCCAAGGAGACGAGGGAGGGAGGAGCCAAGAAGACGAGGGACGGAGGAGCCAAGAAAACGAAGGACGGAGGAGTCAAGGAGACGAGGGACGGAGGAGCCAAGGAGCCGGAGGAGCCAAAAAAACGAGGGACGGAGGGGAGACGAGGGACGGAGGAGCCAAGGAGACGAAGGAGCCAAAAAAACGAGGGACGGAGGTGACGAGAGACGGAGGAGCCGAGGAGATGAGGGACGGAGGAGTTGAGGAGACGAGGGACGGAGGTGACGAAGGACGGAGGTGACGAAGGACGGAGGTGACGAGGGACGGAGGAGCCGAGGGACGGAGGAGCCGAGGAGACGAGGGACAGAGGGGCCGAGGAGACGAGGGACAGAGGAGCCGAGGAGACGAGGGACAGAGGGGCCGAGGACAAGAGGGATGGAGGAGCCGAGGACACGAGGGACGGAGGAGCCGAGGAGACAAGGGACGGGGGACGGAGGTGACGAGAGACGGAGGAGCCGAGGAGACGAGGGACGGAGGGGTCGAGGAGACGAGGGACGGAGGAGCCGAAGAGACGAGGGACGGAGAGGTCGAGGAGACGAGGGACGGAGGGGCCAAAGAGACGAGGGACGGAGGAGCCGAGAAGACGAGGATCGGAGGAGCCGAGTAGACGAGGGACGGGGGAGACGAGGAGACGAGGGACGGAGGAGCCGAGGAGACGAGGGATGGAGGAGCCCAGGAGATGAGGGATGGAGGTGCCAAGGAGACAAGGGACGGAGGAGCCAAGGAGACGAGGGACGGGGGAGCCAAGGAGACGAGGGACGGAGGAGCCAAGGAGACGAGGGACGGAGGAGTCGAGGAGACGAGGGACGGGGGACGGAGGAGACGAGGGACGGAGGAGCCGAGGAGACGAGGGACGGGGGACAGAGGAGACGAGGGACGGAGGAGCCGAGGGACGGAGGATCCGAGGAGACGAGGGACGGGGGACGGAGGAGACGGGGGACGGAGGAAACGAGGAGACGACGGACGGAGGAGCCAAGGAGACGAGAGACGGAGTAGCCAAGGAGATTAGGCTCCTGATGGCTGCTGGTTAGCGCCTTGCATGGCAGCTCCCGCCATCAGTGTGTGAATGTGTGTGTGAATGGGTAAATGTGGAAGTAGTGTCAAAGCGCTTTGAGTACCTTGAAGGTAGAAAAGCGCTATACAAGTATAACCCATTTATCATTTATAATTAGTTTGAAATGCTAACTATCTGCTATAGCAGATCATAGTAACTGCTTGCCTTGTATGTTAACTAGCTACTAACCTAACATGTTAACTAGCTGCTAGTCTAGCATGCTAACTGTTTTTTAAGCCTAGCATATTAATTAACTTTTAGCCTAGCATACTAACTAGCTTTTGGCCTAACATGTTTACTGGCTGCTAACTCAACAAGCTGACTAAATGCCAGTTTGAAATGCTAACCAGCTGCCAGCCTATCATACTAAGTAACTGCTAGTCTAGAATACTAACTAGCTGGTAGCCTAACATGCTAATGATGGCTAGCCTAGCATGCAAATTAACTGCGAATTTAGCATGCTAACTAGCTGCTATAGCCAATCATATTAACTGCTAGCCTAGTATGTTAACTAACTGCTAGCCTAAGATGTTAACTAGCTGCTAGTATAGCATGCTAACTAGTTTTTAAGCCTAGCATATTAACTAACTTTTAGCCTAACATGTTAACTAGCTTTTAGCCTAACATGCTTACTACCTGCTAACTCAGGAAGCTATCTAAATGCTAGTTTGAAATGCTAACTCGTTTTTAGCCTAGCATGGTAACTAACTTTTAGTCTAGCATGCTAACTAGCTTTTAGCCTAACATGTTGACTGGCTGCTAACTCAGCATGCTAACTAAATTCTAGTTTGAAATGCTAACCAGCTGCTAGCCTATCATAACAACTAACTGCTAGTCTAGAATATTAACTAGCTGATAGCCTAACATGCTAATGATGGCTAGCCTAGCATGCAAATTAACTGCGAGTTTAGCATGCTAACTAGCTGCTATAGCCAATCATATTAACTGCTTGCCTAGTATGTTAACTAACTGCTAGCCTAAGATGTTAACTAGCTGCTAGTATAGCATGCTAGCTAGTTTTTAAGCCTAGCATATAAACAAACTTTTAGCCTAACATGCTAACTAGCTTTTAGCCTAACATGTTTACTACCTGCTAACTCAGGAAGCTATCTAAATGCTAGTTTGAAATGCTAACTCGTTTTTAGCCTAGCATGGTAACTAACTTTTAGTCTAGCATGCTAACTAGCTTTTAGCCTAACATGTTTACTGGCTGCTAACTCAGCTTGCTAACTAAATTCTAGTTTGAAATGCTAACCAGCTGCTAGCCTATCATAACAACTAACTGCTAGGCTAGAATATTAACTACCTAATAGCCTAACATGCTAATGATGGCTAGCCTAGCATGCAAATTAACTGCAAATTTACCATGCTAACTAGCTGCTATAGCCAATCATACTAACTGCTAGCCTAGTATATCAACTAACTGCTAGCCTAACATGTCAACTAACTGCTAGTCTAGCATCCTAACTAGTTTTTAAGCCTAGCATATTAACTAACTTTTAGCCTAACATTCTAACTAGCTTTTAGCCTAACATGCTTACTACCTGCTAACTCAGGAAGCTATCTAAATGCTAGTTTGAAATGCTAACTCGTTTTTAGCATAGCATGGTAACTAACTTTTAGTCTAGCATGCTAACTAGCTTTTAGCCTAACATGTTAACATGCTAACTAAATTCTAGTTTGAAATGCTAACCAGCTGCTAGCCTATCATAACAACTAACTGCTAGTCTAGAATATTAACTACCTAATAACCTAACATGCTAATGATGGCTAGCCTAGCATGCAAATTAACTGCAAATGTACCATGCTAACTAACTGCTATAGCCAATCATACTAACTGCTATCCTAGTATGTTAACTAACTGCTAGCCTAACATGTCAACTAGCTGCTAGTCTAGTATGCTAACTAGTTTTTAAGCCTAACATGTTTACTGGCTGCTATCTCATGATGCTAACTAAATACTAGTTTGAAATGCTAACTAGTTCTTAGCCTAGCATGGTAATTGTATAAACTTTTAGTCTCGCATACTAACTAGCTTTTAGCCTAACATGTTTACTGGCTGCTAACTAAATTCTAGTTTGAAATTATAACTAGCTGCTAGTCTAACATGCCAACTAGCTTCTAGCCTAGCATGCTAATTAACTGCTGGCCTCGCATGTTAACTAGCTGCTAGTCTAACATACTAACTAACTGCTAGCCCAACACACCAATTAGCTGTTTGCCTAGCATATTAACTAGCATGTAAACTACCTGGTAGCCTAACATACTAACTAACACGACAACTAGCTGCTAGCTTAGCATGTTAACTAGCTACTAGCCTAACATGCTAACTAGCTGTTAGCCTAACATGCTAACTAGCTGCTAGCCATCAGGTTTTTTGGGGGGTCAGTGATTTTGCTTTTGTTTATTCAAAGCAGCAAACTCAAATTTGTGTAAACAAAAATGACTTCCTGTCGGCGTGGAAGAAGATAAAAGAGACAAGAAGATTCTTCATTTGCCATTTCACTTAGAAAGTACAACACCCATATTTTAAATGTTTTTTTTGTTGTTGTTGTTTTTTTCAAACAAGAGCCTACCTCGATGTCGGGCGCGTCCTCCGAAGCGCGAGGATGAAGTTGCGGGGGTCGGCGCCCAGATGTTGTTGGTGAATATGGCGTCGGACGCCTTCATTAAAAAAAAAAGGCGGGCGCCATGTTGACTTGAATAACGACGCCACAAAGTGGAATGCGGAGCAACAACATGATCTACTTTCTCCTGGCTGCACATTTGAATTGGTAATGTCAAATCTTTGTTTACGCGCCGCCATTGACTAATGAAGACTATGTGCACAACTTATTGACTCATGACCATAATTGTTTAATTATTAATCACTTTAGCGCCGCATTAGCATTTGAAACGCTTCAACTTTGTTGTCTGACGCCACGCATGAGGGGGCTCACGTGTGCCGGGGCCCCCGTCGCACGCCATATAGGCTCCTCCAGGTTTGACACGCGGGAGGAAAATATCCAATATAATTCATCTGTGCCGGGGTCAAATTGTGAGTACAACGGTTCAACACTCGCAAGTGTAATGTATGATGACTATAGGTATCCATCCATCTTCTTCCGCTTATCCGAGGTCGGGTCGCGGGGGCAGCAGCCTAAGCAGGGAAGCCCAGACTTCCCTCTCCCCAGCCAGTTCATCCAGCTAGTCCCGGGGGATCCCGAGGCGTTCCCAGGCCAGCCGGGAGACATAGTCTTCCCAACGTGTCCTGGGTTTTCCCCGTGGCCTCCTACCGGTCGGACTTGCCCTAAACACCTCCCTAGGAAGGCGTTTGGGTGGCATCCTGACCAGATGCCCGAACCACCTCATCGGGTTCCTCTCGTGGAGGAGCAGCGGCTTTACTCTGAGCTCCTCCCGGATGACGGAGCTTCTCACCCTATCTCTAAGGTAGAGACCCGAGACCCCCAACTCATTTGTACCCGTGATCTTGTCCTTTCGGTCATAACCCAAAGCTCATGACCATAAGTGAGGATGGGAACGTAGATCGACCGGTAAATTGAGAGCTTTGCCTTCCGGCTCAGCTCCTTCTTCACCACAACGGTTCGATACAGCATTACTGAAGACGCCGCACCGATACGCCCGTCGATCTCACGATCCACTCTTCCCTCACTCGTGAACAAGACTTTGGGGTACTTGAACTCCTCCACTTGGGGCAGGGTCTCCTCCCCAACCTGCAGATGGCACTCCATCCAAAAAATTATCTATCATATTAACGTTAGCATGCTAACAAGTATCATTCGTCAAGTAACAAAATATACGACACCAAAGTGTATACCTGTTAAATTAGCTAAAAATGCTAACTGTAACAGACGTCAAAGTACCAAAACATGTGTACCTGAAAAATTTAGATTAGCATGCATCAACTACCAAAATATGACTGAAATGTATACTTAAAATTTAAAAAAAAGCTAGCGTATTAACGTTAGCATGCTAACAAGTATCATTCGTCAAGTAAGAAAATATACCACACTGAGTAATATACCTGTTAAATTAGCTAAAAATGCTAACTGTAATGTACGACAAAGTACCAAAACATGTGTACCTGAAAAATTAACATTAGCATGCATCAACTACCAAAATATGACTAAAATGTATACTTAAATTTAAAAAAAAGCTAGCGTATTAACGTTAGCATGCTTAAAGGTATCATTCGTTAAGTAACAAAATATGCGACACTGAGGTGTATACCTGTTAAATTAGCTAAAAATGCTAACTGTAACATACGTCAAAGTACCAAAACATGTGTACCTGAAAAATTGACATTAGCATGCATCAACTACCAAAATATGACTGATATGTATATACCTAAAAAAAGCTAGCATATTAACGTTAGCATGCTAACAAGTATCATTCGTCAAGTAAGAAAATATACCACACTGAGTAGTATACCTCTTAAATTAGCTAAAAATGCTAACTGTAACGTACGACAAAGTACCAAAACATGTGTACCTGAAAAATTTACATTAGCATGCATCAACTACCAAAATATGACTGAAATGTATATACCTAAAAAAAAAAACTAGCATATTAACGTTAGCATGCTAACAAGTATCATTCGCCAAGTAAGAAAATATACCACACTGAGTAGTATACCTGTTAAATTAGCTAAAAATGATAACTGTAATGTACGACAAAGTACCAAAACATGTGTACCTGAAAAATTTACATTAGCATGCATCAACTACCAAAATATGACTGAAATGTATACTTAAAATTTAAAAAAAGCTAGTGTATTAACGTTAGCATGCTAACAGGTATCATTTGTCAAGTAACACAATATGGGACACTGAGGTGTATACCTGTTAAATTAGCTAAAAATGCTAACTGTAACATATGTCAAAGTACTAAAACGTGTACCTGACAAATTTACATTAGCATGCATCAACTACCAAAGTATGACTGAAATGTATACCTAAAGAAAATAAAAAAGCTATCATATTAACTTTAGCATGCTAACAAGCATCATTTGTCAAGTAAGAAAATATACCACACTGAGTAGTATACCTGTTAAATTAGCTAAAAATGCTAACTGTAACGTACGTCAAAATACCAAAACATGTGTACCTGAAAAATTAACATTAGCATGCATCAACTACCAAAATATGACTGAAATGTATACTTAAATTAAAAAAAAGCTAGTGTATTAACGTTAGCATGCTAACAGGTATCATTTGTCAAGTAACACAATATGGGACACTGAGGTGTATACCTGTTAAATTAGCTAAAAATGCTAACTGTAACATATGTCAAAGTACTAAAACGTGTACCTGACAAATTTACATTAGCATGCATCAACTACCAAAGTATGACTGAAATGTATACCTAAAGAAAATAAAAAAGCTATCATATTAACTTTAGCATGCTAACAAGCATCATTTGTCAAGTAAGAAAATATACCACACTGAGTAGTATACCTGTTAAATTAGCTAAAAATGCTAACTGTAACGTACGTCAAAATACCAAAACATGTGTACCTGAAAAATTAACATTAGCATGCATCAACTACCAAAATATGACTGAAATGCATACTTAAATTTAAAAAAAAGCTAGCGTATTAACATTAGCATGCTTACAGGTATCATTCGTTAAGTAACACAATATGCGACAATGAGGTGTATACCTGTTAAATTAGCTAAAAATGCTAACTGTAACATACGTCAAAGTACTAAAACATGTGTTCCTGAAAAATTAACATTAGCATGCATCAACTACCAAAGTATGACTGAAATGTATACCTAAAAAAAAAAAGCTATCATATTAACTTTAGCATGCTAAAAAGTATCATTCGTCAAGTAACAAAATATGCGACACTGAGGTGTATACCTGTTAAATTAGCTAAAAATGCTAACTGTAACGTACGACAAAGTACCAAAACGTGTACTTGAAAAATTAACATTAGCATGCATCAATTACCAAAATATGACTGAAATATATATACCTAAAAATACCTAAAAAAAAGCTAGTATATTAACGTTAGCATGCTAACAGGTCTCATTCGTCAAGTAACAAAATATTTGACGCTGAGGTGTATACCTGCAAAATTAGCTCGTGCTAGGGTCCGTACTTTGAACAGCCCTGGCTTATTGTACCCTTCTGTGCTGTGTCGTGTAGCACGTTTAGCTAGTCCTCATCCTCCAGTGATAATAGTACTTGTAAGAAACAGGTTTTTTTCCGCCATGGAGGCGAAGATTGCTGATTTAGCTTCTCTGAGGAGGGACGTTAGCTGCTCATTTCAACATCATTTATATTGTTTATATTGCGCAACTCTACTAAACAGCGCTCTGATTGGTCGGTTTAATTTATTGGCCAATAGTAATGGAGTATTGATATCATTAGTTCATTTAGTAATGTTTATGCTTAACAATGTTTAATTTAGGCCAAAAATATGTGGAATATATGGGGCGGTATAGCTCGGTTGGTAGAGCGGCCGTGCCAGCAACTTGAGGGTTCCATGTTCGATCCCCGCTTCCACCATCCTAGTCACTGCCGTTGTGTCCTTGGGCAAGACACTTCACCCACATGCTCCCAGTGCCACCCACACTGCTTTAAATGTAACTTAGATATGTAAAGCGCTTTGAGTCACTAGAGAAAAGCGCTATATAAATATAGTTCACGTCACTTCACAGAATATGCTACATTTAGAATAAAAAAAGTAGCTTAGAAGTGGTTGAATTTGGGGTTCCATTACGACTCCCATCATGCTTTGCTGTTCCTGGCTCTGCTTTTAAATGTCAACGTTGTGACCACAGCTATTTGCAAATGAGGCGGGGGCAACAATGCGCTCATTCTTCTGCTGCTGTCAGGACAATGCGGGGTCCCGACTTGTATGTTCCCACACTTCCTGTTCAGTGCGCATAATTCATAAACCCCCCACCACTGGCGTCGACTTAAAAGGAGACATTGTGTATTGTGTGCCGCCTGATGACGTCACACTTCTGACTGGATCCACCAGGTGGGCCGGGGTGCAGGTGTCTTCACGCTTTGACCAATCAGCTGATTAGGGACGCAGGTAGGAAAGGACAAGGCTGTGGCCACGCCCCCTCATCCTTAAAACTGTTCCGCGTTCATGGTGACCACATTGAAGATTGACCCAAATAAAGCAGGGGTGACCTAACTTTTTCTACCGAGGGCCACAAGTTGTTTTAATATTTTTCATTGTCAAAACCATTATAATATTTGAGGCTTCCATCATGTTGGTCCTAGGGACCCTGAAAGGTCTCAGTTATAAAAATGTTCAAAAATTATTTACATATTAACTTTTTTAATTATTATCTTTAGATCAACTTCAGGTCTATCCGTCCATATAAACTTGTTTTTATTTAATTTTTTTAATGTTTTTTTTTTTTTTTTTTTAGCAAAAACACAAATAAACACTATTTTCTTTTAAAGTGGAATATTTTATGTGAAGTAACCGGAGCCTTAAATAGGTCAATAATTCCCAAAAACTTTTATTTTAATGTATTATTGTTTGAGCAATGACAGTTTAAAAAAAAATCCCACTAAAATTCTTAGGGATCCAAAAGGGCTCCACTCATAAAAGTGTTAAAAATAAGTAAAAAAATGTTTAATTAATTTTTTTTTTTTATACTTTCAAGACTTAAATCTTTTCAATAACTGCAGATTAATTAATTATTAATTAATTATATATATATATATATATATATATATATGTGTGTGTGTGTGTGTGTGTGTGTGTGTGTGTGTGTGTGTGTGTGTGTGTGTGTGTGTGTGTGTATGTATACATATGTAATAGGATCCTTAAAAAGGTCAAACAATAATAACAACATTGATTTTAAGTTTTGTTTTTTGTGTTTTGAGCAATGACAGTTTTTACAACAAAAAAATCCCACTTTAATTCATAAGGCTCCGAAAGGGCCCCACTCATAAAAGTGTTAAAAATAAATTATATATACTTTCAACACTTAAATCTCTTGATTAACTGCAGATATATCCATTAATAAATTATATGTATATATATATATATATATATATATATACATATATATATATATATATATATATATATATATATATATATATATATATATATATATATATATATGTATGTATATATATATATATATATATATATATATATATATATATATATATATATATATTGACCTATTTAAAGCTCCTATTACATATATATATATATATATATATATATATATATATATATATATATATATATATATATGTATATATATATATATATATACATATATATATACATATATATTACATATATATATATATATATATATATATATATATATATATATATGTAATAGGAGCTTTAAATATATATATATATATATATATATATATATATATATATATATATATATATATATATATATATATGTAATAGGAGCCTTAAATAGGTCAATAATTCATAATAATATTTTTTGGAGCAATGACAGTTAAAAACTAAAAAACTAAACTAAAATTATTAGGGATCCAAAGGGGCCCAATTCATAAAAGTGTTAAAAATAAGTAATATATATATATTTTTTTTACTTTCAACGCTTACATTTCTTGATCAACTGCAGATCTGTCCCTTAATTAATTATATATATATACATGTGTGTGTGTGTGTGTGTATGTATGTATACATATATATTTGACTTTTTGTTTGTTTTATAGCCATTTAAAAAATAAATAAATAAACCTGGTTTATTTTTATTTTTATGTCAAACCAAAATATGCAATATTTTTACCCAAAAAATATTTTTTCAAGTGAAATATTTGATGTAAAGTAAATATTGTGTTTTTGGCAAAAACACAATATTTCTTCCCCCAAAAATGTGAAGTAATTTGAGCCTAAAAGGGTCAATAACTAATGACATTATTTATTTTATTTATTTATTTATTTTGAGCAAAGACAGTTGACAAAAATCCTACTAAAACTATTGGGGATTTGTTTTATACCCATTTCGTAAAAAAAATTAAAAATAAAAATAAAAATAATACATTTTATTACTTTCCCCAAAAATATTTCTAAGTGGAATATTTGATGTGAAATAATTGTAGCTTTAAATAGGTCAATAATTATAAGATTGATTTTTATTCATTATTATTTTAACAATAACAGTAAAAAAAACAAAAAACTTTTTCGTGTTTTTTTTTTTTTTTTTTAAATAGTATAATTAGAATATGTCTAATTATTATTAAAGTATTTTCAGAACATTAGGACTTACCTTAAATGTCTTCTTGATGAGCTTAGTCGACAAAACGGCTGCCGGTCCGCACACCTAAAACAGAAACTTGTATTTTATCAAATTTCACGAGGATTAGATAAAAAACAAAAACATAGAAAGGGGCGGAGCTTACAGATAATTAGACAAAAATAAAACATTTATCCAATGATGATAAAACTTTGTGGATTTGCTACACGGTCCAGGTCATGTTGGAAAACGGCATTGAGTACACTCTAGTAAGTGTACTCAGTTCCTAAGTATGTCAATTAAAAAAGCAAAGATGCATAAAACAATATTATTGCCCATCTTAAATTTGCATAGTCTGCTTCTTTTATTTACAGCGTTTGCACACTTTTAGCCTGCATTCCGTGTGTGTGTGTGTGTGTGTGTGTGTGTGTGTGTGTGTGTGTGTGTGTGTGTGTGTGTGTGCGTGCTTGTGTGTGTGTGCACATGTCAAATGGTCCAAGAGCCCCCCCATGACTAATATCCCACACCTGCACACACGGACACACACTCCATCCAGCAGCACAGGTGCACATGCTTAGAGCTTGAGGAGAAACCATTTCAGTGGCGTAAGGGGCGGGGTCATCTCCAGGAAGTGAAAAATGGAGACAATCAACGAATTGATGGTCCGGGAATTCTTCCAAACCCTGCGACTTACACACGCCTGGATCATGTGATGCGGTGGGGTTTGAGGTCAGGGCTTCAGTCCTCCAAGCGGTACTTGATGGGCGGGGCTTGGAGTACTGGGAACAGATAGTGGTCGCTACCAAGTTAGGTTGCTATTGTCCAAAATGTGGCGCTGAGACGAAGAATGAAGATTCAGGACTAAGTACTCTAGTCCAGGGGTATTTCACCAAAAATTATTTGGGCCACGTTTTCAGAAAAGTACAGACTTTTTCTATTATTCCATTATCAAGTGTGCTCCATAAATGACGAACAAGAGGGGACCTAAGATGGAACCTTGAGGGACACCACAGGTGTCACTAAAGTGGAACCAATAGCTCCTGACTGTATTTGACCTAAACAAGCTACAGCAACACTTTACCTGCATCAATCTCATTACAAATAATAATGTGCAGCTGCCAAAAAGGAGAGGACTTAAAGCGGTGCCCTGAGGAACGCCCTAAATTATGTCAATCACAAGTGTGGCCCTCAGTGTTCTTCGTTTAGCAACATGTCAAGACAAAGATCTGCCGATGTGTTTATTTTCCTCTATACCAGTGATTCTCAGACTGTGGTGCGCCAAATCACTTAATTAAATTAATTTTATTTGACTCATTATTTAGGTTCAGTGTTTTATGTCCCTTCATTCAAACAGTGTTACTGTTCGAACTGTGTGATCTTACTGTAATGACTTGTTTTTAAATATTGCTTAGGCCTAGTAGGCTACTGTGTGTTAATGTTGGTCATTATGGTGGTACTTGGAGAGACCAAAAGTTTGAGAACCACTGATTTATATAAACAGGAGCACTTTAGTGTTTTTAACAATTTGTTTTTCAAAATAAAATGTTCTTTTTTTTTTTTTTTTTTTTTAATGAGCTGATTAAGATAACTGTTAAAGCTTGTTTTATTATCATATTTCTGAGTCTCATTTGCGAGTATTACAGTTGCAACTTCAGGATGTTAGATGTGTTTTTGTTTCGTTTTTTGTTGCGCCCTAAAAAGTGTCAGTACACTAAGTAGTGTACTTTTTACGCACCAGGTGCTTGAGAGTACGCTGCATCTTAGTTATGGTTCCAATGAACAAATTTGGAAATGTTGAAGTCACCATGTAAAATCGCTAATGCTAATCAGTAGCATGTCGATTAGCATTAAACGAGTGCGTTTTTAAAAAAAAGTGAACCTTTACTTTTGTTGGAGCGTTTTTTTTTAGTCAATTATTTCAAAATAATTCCCAAATATTCCTAATTTATTTCCAAATGTTTCCTGAATTATACCTAAATAATTCATTAATTATTCTTATTGATTATTGGATGACTCCCCAAAAACTTCCTGAATTATACCTAATGTATTACTAAATGATTTATGAATTATTTAAAAATAATTCCGAAATATTCCTAATGTATTTCCAAATGCTTCCTGAATTATAGCTAAATAATTCCTTAATTATTCTGAGTTATTATTGTATGACTCTTAAATAATCCCTAAATAATACCTAATTTATTCCTAAATGATTTCTGATTTATTTCAAAATAGTTCCCAAATATTCCTAATTTATTTCAATATGTTTCCTCAATTATACCTAAATAATTCCCGAATTATTCCTACTGATTAATTGGATGACACCTAAATAATCCCTGAATTTTACCTAATTTATTACTAAATTATTTACTAATTATTTCAAAATAATTCCCAAATATTCCTAATTTATTTTAAGAATTATTTCAGAATAATTCAGAATTAATACCTATTTAATCCTAAAAAATGTTTTTTTAAGGAAGTGAGGTTTACACAACATGACATAGCACTATTAAGTGCACTTACTGAAGTGCACTGACAGAAGTGTGACTGGAGACTTTGCACAGTGAGACCGATAAATTACATTTCAAAAAGTCTGCATCACCTCAGCGAGCTTTGATTGTTGCTTTTTGTTGTTGTTGTTGTTCTTCTTATTCTTGCCCGCCCTTCTTTGCGCTTTCCCGCCACGCAGATTAGGGCGGCGTGTCAATCAGTCCATTTAACATGTGCTCCTGAAGGCATCGCACTTGAAGGCATCACGGTCACTGAGCTCCCTGAAGACTTGACAAGGAGCGCTCCCGCCTCCCCGCGAGGTCCAATAACGAGCATCCAGAGGTCAGCCGAGCGTCGCCGCTGCTCATCCACTCGTGCGCTGATGCACTCACGCCTGATTACCCCCCCCCCCCACACACACACACACACACACACACACACACACACACACACACACACACACACCCCCAGTGGTCAAAGGTGGGGGGCTCCAAACAATGTCGGCCTCCTCCAAGAAAAATGGTCCCGGGGTGTTATTTTGGAGGAGAGAGAAATAACCTCCCATTTATTGTCTTTCATCAAAGCGTCTCCATGGCGACCACGTGCACCCCCCCTCATCAGAGGCCGTTTTGATGCGACAATTGACCTTCCCCCGCCATCGTTTAGTCACATCATGGCGGCGTGCGCGCGCACACTTCATTGGCACGTGCACGTGTTGTTTGATTGGATTTTGCCTTTTCAAGGTTTGGGGATCATTACGGGAATTCATTTCAAGTGTTGCCGCAAATGAAACGGCGACTTTAATTATTCCAGCCGTGACGTCCTGCATGCTGGCAAGTGGGTGGGGGGGGGGGAATTAAAATGATCTTTGAAAACGAGAGCAGGATGGCGACATGTTCACTTATTTGAGGGAGCGCTAATGTCCTCGTCTAACTTCCTGTCTGCCCCCCACCCAGACCCCCACTGGTGGTGTTAAAGCAGCGTTTGGTTCCAAAAGCAAAGTGTTCATTCCAACATTTCAATCAAGCGAGCGTTAATCTGGGCGAGCACATTGTGTCGTCGGGATTATGGATTACTATTAGCTGGATGGAAAGCGTTCGCTCATTTGAAATTCCCACTTCCTCGTCTTCCTGCTAAAATTAAAAAGGACTAATACTTCTTGGACAATCGTACGTCTTCTTGGACACGACTTTGCTTTGCTCACACTGACTCCCCCTCCCGCCCGCGCTCGTTTGATCCGTCTCAAATCCTGCACTTTCTTTTTTTTACACTGAATTTGTTTACACTGAATCTTTTTACACTGAATTTTTTTTACACTGAATTTGATTTCAAACTGAATTTTTCTGCAATTAATTTTTTATACACTGATTTTTTTTTTACACACTGAATTTTAAATCAATGTATTTTTACACCGGATTTTTTTTACAAATAATTTTTTTTACAATAATATGTTTTACAATTAATTTTTTTAAACATGATTTTATTCTACACTGAATTGTTGTGCAATTAATCTTTTACACACTGAATTTTAAATCAATGTATTTAAAAAAACTAAATTTTTTACACCAAATGTTTATACACTGAATTTTTTACACAGATTTTTTTACAATGAATATTTTTACGCTGAATTTTTTTACACTGATTTTTTTTTTGCACTGAATTTAATTTTACATTGAATTTTTCTGCAATTAATCTTTTATACACTGCTTTTTTTACACACTGAATTTTAAGTCAATGTATTTTAACAAACTGAAACTTTTACACCACATTTTTATACACTGAATTTTTTTCACACATTTTTTTACACTGAATTTTATTTTACAATGAATTTTTCTGCAATTAAACACTGTTGTTGTTTTTTTACACAAATAATTTTAAATCAATGTATTTTAACAAATTGAAACATTTACACTAAATTCATATAGACTGAAGTTTTTTACACTGAATTTTTTTACAATACATTTTTTTACATTTCTTTTTTCTTTACTTTTTTCTTTACACAGAATTTTATTTTACACAGATTTTTTACAATGAATCTTTTTACACTGAATTGTTTTTACACTGAATTTTATTTCAAACAGAATTTTTCTGCAATTAATCTTTTATACACTGATTTTTTTACTCACTATATTTTAAATCAATGTATTTTAACAAACTGAAACTTTTACACCAAATTTGTATACACTGTTTTACAATTACTTTTTTTACAATTTCTTTTTTTTACACAGAATTTAATTTTACACTGATTTTTTGTGCAATGAATCTTTTACACACTGAATTTTATATCAATGTATTTTAACAAACTGAAGCTTTTACACCAAATGTTTATACACTGAATTTGTTACACAGATTTTTTTTTTACAATTAATATTTTTACACTGAATTTTTTTACACTGAACTTTTTTTTACACTGAATTTTATTTAAAACTGAATTTTTTTGCAATTATTCTATTATACACTGTTTTTTTTACACACTGAATTTTAAATCAATGAATTTTAACAAACTGAAACTTTTACACCAATTTTTTACACACTTGATTTTTTACACTGAATTTGTTTTACAAAAAAAATTACATATCTTTTTTTACACAGAATTTTATTTTACACTGAATTTTTGTGCAATTAATCTTTTACACACTGCATTTTAAATCAATGTATTGTAACAAACTGTAACTTTTACACCACATTTTTATACACTGAATATTTTTACACATTTTTTTTTTTTCACTGAATTTTATTTTACATGGAATTTTTCTGCAATGAATCTTTTATACACTGCTTTTTTTACACGCTGAATTTTAAGTCAATGTATTCTAACAAATTGAAACATTTACACCAAATTCTTATGGACTGAATTTTGTTACACATAGTTTTTTACAATTAATGTTTTTACACTGATTTTTTTTGCACTGAATTTTATTTTACATTGAATTTTTCTGAAATTAATATTTTATATGCTGCCTTTTTTACACACTGAATTTAAGTCAATGTATTTAAAAAAAAAACTGAAACGTTTACACCAAATTGGTATACACTGAATTTTCTTTACACTGAATTTTTTTTACAATTAATTTTTTACACTGAATTTTTTTACACTGAATCTTTCCGCAATTAATCTTATATACGCTGATTATTTTTTTACACATTTAATTTTAAATCAATCAATGTATGTTAACAAACTAATTGTTTCTGCAATTTCTCTGGAATGTTTTTTTTATACACTCATATTTTTACAGTGATTTTTTTTACACTGCAATAAATAACATTTGAATACAATTTAAAAAGACAAATATTGACTATGGCGGTTAATTGGCCTTTTTTGACACCAAATTAATGTAAGTAAAAAATTTGTGTTTTAATTTTGTGAACTGGATTTTTTTTAATACTTCAAAATAAGATGACAATTTCCTTGAAAAAAAATGTGACCAAAATGTGTGTTTAATAATTCAGTTTATTAAAAATAAAGTGTTTTGGAATTCAATGTAAAAAATAAGTGTAAGAAAATTCAGTGCATTTTTCTATACTGAATTTTTTACTTTGAAGCTTTTTTTTTTACACTAAATTATTCAGCAATTTCTCTGCACTGAAGTTTTTTATACACTGATATTTGTATTATGAATTTTTCGGCACTAAATATTTTACAGTAAATTTTTTTACACTGAATGTTTTTATATTGTCGGCAGAATTTGATGGAAAAAAAAAATCTGTTCCCAAAATCCTAACGCAAAAAATTCAGTTACATGAATTCAGTGACCAAATAAAGCTTTTTTCATAAAAAGGTCACAAATTAACCTCCAAACTCTTCTTCTCTCCTTTTTGTTGGTGAACTGCAACCTCCCCTTTCACTAAGTTACTAACATGGCAACTATTTAGGGCAACAGTGGATAAAACAAACAGTAGAGATAGGTAAATGATGCTTCCGGGAGTGTGTGGCACACTCACTGGCAGTATTGACATGCTGTTTCAGAATGATGCCATCTGCTGGGCTAAAAAGGTTACTACATTTTGACCTGCAAATTAAACTAATAGTTTTTTTTTTGCAGAAAGGAATATGAAACGTGCAACTCTGGTCAAATAGGAAAATAACATTTACCTTACTCATAAGATCAAAATTATTCATTTTTCTTCAAACTTGGAGTATGTTTGCAGTAATGTTTGTCCATGAGGGTTTGCTTCTTCTAAGATGACGATCATATGAGGATGTCATTTTAGGGTGTTGATGAAACTGGGCTGTCTGAGCATGTCAGTGTGTGTGTGTGTGTGTGTGTGTGTGTGTGTGTGTGTGTGTGTGTGTGTGTGTGTTCTTGTATTTATACCCTTCTTGAGACATCAACAAGGAAAAGTACCGTCCATATGAGGAGGTGTGAACAAGTTAGGACATAAATCATGGCCCCAATACGGAAAACCATTGCATCTAATAGAGAATGTCTCATTTGCACCCCTGGTGATGAAATATATCAAAATTAGGGTGGTCCCAAAAAGGAGGGATTTTCCCCCTCTGGTTAACATATGAAATAACAAGTGTGTGTAAGAAATTGAAATGCGCCCCATTTGGCTAAAATGAATTAAAAAATAAAATAAATATGTATGTAGAGACATACTGTAATAACTTGACGTGAATAATGAAGATTAAAAAACAATTACAAAAAAAAATAAAAACATAAAAATTAACTAAAAGCAGTCTTTTTCTCACAATGTGTCGACTTTTTTTTTTATAAAATTGGGAACAATTTCTCATATTCTTTCTGTTTCTGTAATACTGCAATATTCTCGTAAAATTATTACTTTTTCATGAAAAATTATTACTTTTTAATGCAGAATGGTGACATTTGTCATACAAAATTCTCACTTTTATCTCAATATTGCCAATTTTTTTGTTGTTCTTGTAAAATAGTCACATTCTTGGGAGTAAAATTATGACTTTTGTCATCATTTTGCCAGGCAAAATTCCGATTATTATTATAATATTGCCAACATTTTTAAAGTTTTCTTATAAACTTGTGACTTTTGTCGAGTAAAATTACGACTTTTTTCATAAAATGCGACTGTTATTGAGAAAAATTCCAACTTTTATCATAATATTGTACACATTTTTAGTTTTTCTTGAAACATTTTGACTTGTGTCGAGTAAAATGACGACTTTTATTATAACACTGCCAAAATTCAAAGTTTTTCTTGTGAAATTGTGACCTTTTTATTGTGAAATTTTTCACAACAAGCTTCCTCTCAGGGAATTAAAGTCACTGGTCAATCTCAAGTTATTTCAGATGACATATATGTTGAGTAAGAAGGACCATCAAGACAGAATAGGAATATTATCAAGTTTTACTAAAGCTTTAGGAGACCAGACCTACAGTCCGTTAATACCGGCATCTAGAAACGGTCTGAAAATCAAACGGGAAGAGACAACTTATTGAATAAGAAAACAGCCCCCACCCTGCCCAGAAAGGAATACAGCCTTTTTTTTCTAATACTAATAAGGTAGAAAGGTAGTATGCTATACTCCCACATTCCAACCCTTCAAGGTAAAGCACAGAGTTCACTTGCGGACATAAAATACAAGCAAAAAGAGTACACATGGGAAAATATTAGCTGTTTTAAACATGACTATGAATAAAGAAAGAACTCTTAAAAATATATGCATTCTCCACAATATCTAGAAAGGGTGGTCCTAAAGAGGTAGGCCTTTTTTGGAGGTCTCAAGAAGGTAACAAATACAAAATTGTGTGTGTGTGTGTGTTTGTTCTCTCTCTCTCTCTCTTTCTCTCTCTCTCACACACACGCACGCATCATATGGTCACACACACGTGTGATCACAGTGTTGTGTTTGTGTTGTTGTCTTCTAGAAGACGCCGCAGTGTGTGCCAGATAGCATCAAAACGTTGGACAGGTGTACAACATGCTAATCAGGGATTTAACACTGTGTGTGTGTGTGTGTGTGTGTGTGTGTGTGTGTGTGTGTGTGTGTGTGTGTGTGTGTGTGTGTGTGTGTGTGCGTGCGTGCGTGCGTGCGTGCGTGCGTGCGTGCGTGCGTGCGTGTGTGTGTGTGTGTGTGTGTGAAGGGGGCGGAGCAACAGGCAAGTCATCCATTTGCTGTGTTTTCGTCTTCACACTGAAACCAAGCAGACATGCTAATGATGCTAACTGCGCTAACTGTGCCAACAGTCAACAGAAGCGATCTGTTCCAGGGTCAAACCGTGGCCACTATAATGTCTTTATTGGGCGTGTGGCAGTGTTTCAAGTCCCATTTGAACATTGTTGAGTGTCAAAAAGAGGTGAAGCAATGCTAGTAGTGTCAAATGTTAAGTTGTTTGTAGATGTGAATTAAAGAATGTAAATGCGGTAAAATGTGTGATGATTTCAATGATTTCTAAATAACTCCTGAATGATTCCTTAATGATTCCTGGATGACTCCTAAATATTACCTAAGTCATACCTAATTTATTTCTAAAGGATTCCCGGATTATTGCAACGTTTTTCCTGAATTATTGCTTATTTATTTCTAAGTGTTTCTTCATTTATTTGTGAATGATTCCTGAATTATTCTTATTGATTCCTAGATGACTTCTAAATTATTTCTAAAAAAAAAAAAAAAGATTCCAAATATTCCTAACTTTTTTATGAATTATTTTTGAAACATTCCGAATGATCACTTATTTAATTCTAAACAATTTCAAAAATAAACCCTGATTTATTTTAAAATAATTCCTGAATTATTCCTTGTTTATTTCTAAAAACAAATCTAAATAATTCCTGAATTATTCCTCTTTTATTTCTGAAATATTTTTAAATAATTCCAAAATTACTTCCAATTTCTTTGTAAATGATTCTTGAATTATCCATCCATCCATCCATCTTCTTCCGCTTATCAGAGGTCGAGTCGCGGGGGCAGCAGCCTAAGCAGGGAAGCCCAGACTTTCCTCTCCCCAGCCACTTCGTCCAGCTCCTCCCGGGGGATCTCGAGGCGTTCCCAGGCCAGTTGGGAGAGATAGTCTTCCCAACGTGTCATGGGTCTTCCCCGTGGCCTCCTACCGGTCGGACGTGCCCGAAACACCTCCTTAGGGAGGAGTTTGGGTGGATTCTTTAATTATTTCTAAATAATTCATGAGTTATTCCTAATTTATGTCTAAATAATTCCTGAATTATTTTTTAAAAAAAAGAACAAATATTACTAATTTATTTATGAATTAATTTGGAATAATTCTGAATGATCACCTATTTAAATCTATATGATTCCAAAATAAACCATTTTTAATTGTTACATTATTCCTGTTTAATTTTAAAATAATTTCTGAATTCTTTTTTATTTCTAAAAAAAAAAATATCTAAATAATTCCTGATATTTTTCCTTGTTTATTTCTAAACCATTTCTAAATAATTTCAGAATTATTTCTAATTTCTTTGGAAATGATTCCTGAATTATTTCTGAATATTTCAGGATGATCCCTTATTTAAATCTAAATGATTCCAAAATAAATCATTTTTAATTTTTACATTATTCTTGTTTGATTTTAAAATAATTTCTGAATTATTCTTTATTTAAAAAAAAACATTTTCATAATTCCTGAATTTTTTCCTTGTTTATTTCTAAATCATTTCTAAATAATTCCACAATTATTTCTAATTTATTTGGAAAATATTCCTGAATTATTTCTGAATAAATCATAAATTATTCCTCATTTATTTCTAAATGTCTCCTGAATAGCCCCCCAAAAATCTGAATTATTCATATTGATTCCTGGATGACTACTAAATAATCCCTGAATTATATCTAATTAATTTCTAAATGATTCATGAATTATTATTTTAGTTACCAAATATGCCTAATGTATTTATTAATTATTCCTGAATAATTCAGAAGGTTTGCTTATTTAATTCTAAAATATATTTAGAAGAATTCCTTATTTAAATCTACATTATTCCTCATTGATTTTAAAATAAAATCTGAATTATTTCTTGTTTATTTCTAAAATATTTTAAAAATAATTCCTGAATTAGTCCTTGTTTATTCGTAATATATTTCTAAATAATTTATGAAATATTCTTTTTTTTTTTTCCTTCAATGATTCCTGATTTAGTTCTAAATAATTCCTGGATTATCAAAAAAAAAAAAAAAAAAGAAGAACAAAATATTCTTAATTTGTTTAAATGATAAATTAGTTTATGAATTATTTTTTAATAATTCAGGATGATCATTTATTTAAATCTAAATGATTCCAGAAAAAAACTGTTTACATTTTTCCTGTTTGATTTTCAAATAATTTCTGAATTATTCTTGATTTCTGGAAAAAAAAAAATCTGAATAATTCCTGAATTGTTTCCTTGTTAATTTATAAACCATTTCTAAATATTTCTAGAATAATTTCCAATTTCTTTTGTAAGTTATTCCTGAATTATTTCTGAAGAATTCATACATTTTTCCTCATTTATTTCTAAAAGTTTCCTGGATAACCCTAAACATATCAGAATGAAATCCTATTGATTCCTGGATTATATTCCCTGTTATTTTGATGATATTATTACTAGATGATTCCTGAATAAAAAATAATTCCCAAATATTTCTAATGTATTTAATTATTCCCGAATAATTCAGAAGGTTTGTTTATTTAATTGTAAAATATTTATCTTCATTTAATTCTACATTATTCCTCATCAATTTTAAAATACAATCTGAATTTATTTGAGTTAATTTCTAAAATATCCATCCATCCATCCATTTTCTACCGCTTATTCCCTTTGGGGTCGCGGGGGGCGCTGGAGCCTATCTCAGCTACAATCGGGCGGAAGGCGGGGTACACCCTGGACAAGTCGCCACCTCATCGCAGGGCATTTCTAAAATATTTAAAAAATAATTCCTGAATCATTCCTTGTTTATTCGTAAAATATTTGTAAATAATTTATGAAATATTCTTTTCCCCCCTCAATGATTACTGATTTAGTTCTAAATAATTCCTGGATTATAAAAAAAAAAAGAACAAAATATTCCTAAT